>NC_069077.1:137089151-137392182 GCF_025698485.1 Gossypium arboreum
CAAAAAAAAAAAAAAACGGTTCGCATTGAAATGGACATTACCTGAGATAGCCAGAGACGAGGTTGATGAATCCGTTTTTCTCATTTTCACTGAAAAAAAAATCATCAAAGATCGGCATTATAATCATTATTGTTATTACCGTTAATTAAAATTTATTCAAGAAAAGCAACGATTGAAACGTACCCGATTTGAGAAAGTGTAGCAAGGTGAGATTTGATATGATCGAGTTTCTCCATTGGAAACAACAGTAACGAAGAACAATGACAAAAACAAGGGTGCTAAGTGTATAGAGTGTGGAGCGTGAAGGATGTGTGCGTGTGAGAGAGCTTTAAATTAAAATTTTAAGATCTAAATAACCTCGTGAAATACGCATCGACGTTTACTAAATTTTCATTTTTCTTTTACAATATAAATAAATAAATCAATAACAAATGATATTAAGAATCAGTCGTAGAGTACAAGCATTACGGACAGCTTGGCACCTGATCCAACCGCAGCGATGGTGATGGCTGTCCCGTTACTCTTTTTTTTTTTTATAAAATAAAACAGCATTATACTATTACGATAATAAGAATAAAATTAATGACTTATAATATTTTTTTGAACTAAACCTGCATAAGTTGAGGAGGCTCGAGAAACACCTAGTTACTTATGAATCTTTTAGTAGCATGCTTAGCCATAAAATCTATAATTTTATTGTGAACATTGAAAATATGATAGATACGTATTTTTCAATTTTTCTATATTAACTTATGAATAGTTTATAATTTCATAATATGACTATCAATAGATTTATCGGCTAAAATTAGTTTCACTAACAGAGCATTATCATACTCAAGTTCAACCTATCAATAACATTTGTTCCAAGCTAGTCGAAGTCCTTCTAACATAAACCTTACTTCAATCCTGAATACTTCATCTTTGCCTAATATCATCGAATAACCACATAACCAATTACTATTAGCATCTCTAATGGCTCCCCCAATCGTAGCCAAATAAGAGCTAAGCGAAACTGTACCATCTATATTAAGTTTAACCCACCCACTCTCTAAAGCTGACCATTTTCAATACTAGAATTGATCTATTTTCAACACTACTCAAAATAATAGAAAATTGTAAAATGTAAATAGACTTATTCATGGGCCTAGCTACCTGGCCTGATTAAAAAGTGGGAGAGTTCGTGTAAAAATATATGCTCGAAAAATAGGTTTGAGTAAAAAATAAGATCTGTTTAGAAAATGGGTCGGGCCTCAGGTATAATTATTTTAGCCCAAGGCCCGACCTGACCTGAATATGAAAACAAACAAAATTTACTTTTTTTTTACTGTTTTTATTATTTTATTGCTATTTTCTTATTGATTTTTCACTATTTTACTACCATTTCATAATTATGTTGCTACTATTTTGTTATTATTATTTGGATATTGTATAACTTTTATTTTATTGTTAATTTGATATTATTTTTCACATTTACTTATTAAGTTACATTATTTTAGTTTTATTTAAGTATACATATTTTTTAAAATTTATTTTCAATTTGTTGAGAAATATTTATTTCAAAGTTTTTAATTTTTTTATGTATTATATATTTTTTAAAAAATTATATAAAAAATTAATACAAGCGGGACAAAGCAAGTTGGGGTTTTAATATTTTTATCCAAGCCGGGTTTAGAAAAAATTTTAAATTATTTTTTCAGGTCGGGCCAAATTTAAACTAAAAAAGGCCTAAATTTTTTGTCGAATCCAGCCCGACTTAAACCATAAACACCTCAAAATGTAAAACGAAAAAAATGTAAATAAGAAAAATATGACACTCACTTGACGGGCACCAAGCCCAAAACAATGGGTTTACAACCCAACTAACTAGCACCATAGGCCGATAACGTCAACAAGCTAAAATTCAACCTAAGGTGTTGGTCGGAGATCACGATTAGAGTTGCTCCTGACCAAGTCGGATTTAGGCTGGATTCATGTAAGATATTTAGATCAATTTTTTAGTTTGGATTTCACTTGAAATATGAACTTACATTTTGTTTGATCTGATTTAAGAAAATGTAAACTCAGGCCGACTCGATTCACTCATATTTAATTTTTTAAAATTAAATTTTATTTAAAATGTTTTTAAAAGAATATAATACACTAAATGCATTAAAAAATTAAAATAAAAGTTTTCTAATACATTAAAATATATGAAAAAGTACTTATGTTAAAAAACACTATTATAAATATAATAAATGTTTTTTATATTAAAAATATAAATAAATATAATAAATATTTTATTGTATTAAATATAATTTTAAAATTTTATATTTTGGTTGAGTTATTTAGTTGGGTAAAGTTTTTTTAAGTTTTGGGTAATTGATATCATTGTTATTGGATTAGTGATTAAATATAAATATAAATATTATTTAACATATATAATTAATGTAATTATTTTATAATATAATATATTTGGGTCGGACCAGGTTGGGCTAAAAAATCTTGCCTAAGGTCCAACCCATATAAAAAATGAGACTTAAGTCTAACTTAAGCTTATTTTTCGGCCCTTGCTTGTCTAAATCTTTCTCTTTTTCATGCGAACTTTGAAATGTAGGCGGATAATTTAGCCCATGAACACATCTAATCATAATATTGTACCGTGATTATGTTATTTTCGAGAAACTTGGGAGATCATGTTGTATATTATAAAAGCTATTTTGATCTTTCTGAAATTAATTGTAAGCTGTTTTGATGTTGATTATAGTTTATGCTAATTGTCAACATGTCAATAGGCCATGATCACTATTTACCATAACTATTTATTTATTGATCAAATTTTTTTTATAATTAAAATTCTTTATTTATTACGCAAAGATTGCTATACAATGGTTACAATCCCACCTTTAGGTCACAAAATTACAGTTTAGTGTGTTGAAAAGTTAAATTAAAAGGGGTGTTGAAAAGTCAAAAATGGGAGGTGCAAGTGGCACCGAAAGAAAAAAAGTGGTAGGCAAGTTGTTTAAAGTTGAATGGGATAATTGCAATTTTGGTCCCTAATTTTTTAGGCCATTTGCAAGTTAGTCCCTGAACCTCAACTATAAATAGGCCTAACCATTTCTCATTTCAACCATCCCAACCAATCTTTCTCTCTTAGTTTTCTCTCTTCTCCCATTTGAGAATTCTTAATGAATTCTATTTGTTTGTAATATTTTGGAGATAGTAAAGTTATCATCTGGTGTTAGTGCCCGAGGACGTAGGTATAATTTACCGAACCTCGTTAAAATTCTTGTGTTCTTTCTTGTCCTATTTTTCTTTCAATATTTGAGGGTATAATAGTAGTATTTAATTGTCCTATTAAATTACGATAGAATGAATATTTTGACTAAGGAAAGACTTGGTATTTAAGAGATCCTTGTGATCCACCTCTCTTCCCTGGGAATTGAACTTTGTGTGATTTTTTAGTACAATAATTTACACGCTTCCGACCCTATTGAAACAACAAGTGGTATCAGAGCCGAAGGTTAATCGTAGTATGCTCTGTGGTTGCAGTTTAAACTGATCTTCCACATCAGAAAGATTTTCTTAGGTATATTGAAAGATTATGGAGAAAACGGTTGGTGTAGGAGCTTCAACATCGTCCATGTGGACAAGACCGACAATTGCAAATGCAAGATTGGCCGTGGAGATCTTTGATGGCACGGGCCATTTTGGTACGTGGCAAAGTGAGGTTCTAGATGCCCTTTTTCAGCAGGGTCTAGACATTGCCATTGATGAAGAGAAACCAGATGATGTACAGGAGAAAGATTGGAAGGCGATCAATCGGTTGGCATGTGGCACAATTCGATCATGCCTTTCTCGAGAGCAGAGGTATGCTTTTCAAAGGAGACTTCGCAAATAAGTTGTGGGTGGCACTTGAAGAAAAATTTTGAAGAAAAACAGTCAAAATAAGCTCCACTTGAAGAAAAGATGTTTCGCTTCACTTACGTCCCAAGTACCACAATGAATGATCACATCACCAAATTTAATCGTTAGTCAGCGATTTGCTAAATATGGATGAGACATTCAAAGATGAAGATTTGGCTTTGATCTTTGTTGGGGTCACTTCGAGGAGTTTGAGTTCCTAGAAACTACTTTACTTCATGGCGGGAGTGATATATCTCGAGCGAAGTCATGCGGCCTTATCTGATTATGAGCAGAGAAAGAAGGACAAACAGAAAAACTCAATCGAGATCTGAAGCTTTAGTAGTCCGAGGTCGTTCATACACTCGGAAGAAAACTCGAAGGGAGATCAAAGTCAAAGTCCGGACTGGGAAAGATGAATGTGCCTTTTGTCATGAGAAAGGCCATGGAAGAAAAATTGTCCAAAGTGAAGAATAAGGAAAAGTCTGCTGTAGATGCTTGTATTGTAAAGCATGATACCGGTGACTCGAACTATCATGGTTGCATCATCATCGTCGTTCCATTCGGATGAGTGGATATTGGATTCGAGTTGTACCTATCATATGTCCCTAATCGGGAGTGGTTCTCGATTTAGTTGAGCTAAATGGAGGAGTTGTTTATATGGGCAATGACAATGCTCAGAAAGCTGTTGGGATAGGTTCAATCCAATTAAAGAATCAAGATGGATCAACCGAGTTCTAAGCGATGTTTGGTACGTGCCGGTTTGAAGAAAAATCTCATCTCATTGGGAGCCTTGGAATCCAATGGTTCGGTTATTACTATGAGAGATGGGGTTTTGAAAGTGACATCTGGCGCACTTGTGATATTGAAGGGCATTAGGAAAAATAACTTATATTACTACCAAGGTAGTACAGTTATTGGAGCGATCATTTGCGACTTACGGCAACAAAGAATTGGACTCAATGCAGTTGTGGCATATGAAGTTGGGACATGCCAGCGAAAAATCCTTACAAATTCTGGCAAAGCAAGGATTGTTGAAAGGTGCAAAGGCTTGCAAATTAAAATTTTGCGAGCATTGTGTTCAGGAAAGCAAAAGAGAGTGAAATTGACCTGCTATCCATAATACAAAAGGTATTTTGGAATATGTTCACTCAGATGTGTGGGGGCCTTCCAAAACACTTTCGTTGGAAGGAAAACACTACTTTGTTACTTTTGTTGATGACTTTTCCAGAAGAGTTTGGGTGTATACCATGAAAACTAAGGATGAAGTGCTTGGAGTTTCTCTTAAATGGAAAACTATGATCGAAAACCAGACTGGCAAGAAAATCAAGCGGCTTTGGACGGACAATGGAGGGGAATATAGAAGTGATCCGTTCTTCGATGTGTGCCAAGAGTATGGTATTGTTCGACACTTCACGTTAGGGATACACCACAATGAATGGAGTGGCAGAGCGTATGAATCGAACATTCTTGGAGAAAGTTCGATGTATGTTGTCCAATCTTTGGGTTGGGCAAGCAATTTTGAAATTTGAGGTGTGACATACGCTGGCCATCTTGTTAATCGTTTGCCATCATCTGCGTTAGAAAGAAAAACTCCTATGGAGGTATGGTCTGGAAAACTGGCTACAGATTATGATTCCTTACATGTGTTTGGATCCACTGCATATTACCATGTGAAGGAGTCAAAGTTAGATCCGAGGACAAAGAAAGCTCTCTTTATGGGAATCACTTCTAGAGTGAAGGGATTTCGTCTTTGGTGCTTAGACACAAAGAAAATGATCTGTAGCAAAGATGTTACCTTTGATGAATCTGCCACATTGAAAAAGGTAGTAGATAAAGATATTCAGACGAGCGATACTCCACAGCAGGTGGAGTGTACTCCAAAACAGGTGGAGTTTGAGCAGATGGGGATTTGCCCAGTTAATAAGTCTAATTCTCCAGCCATAATGGAGGAATTAGAGGTTGAAGAGGTTTTGACCCAAGAACCGTTAAGTACACCAGAACCAGTTGTAGTTGCAAGGCCACGGAGAAAAATTCGTAAACCTGCTCGATTTACTGATATGGTGGCCTACGCCCTTCCCGTTGTTGATGATGATATTCCTGTCACTTATCAAGAAGCAATGCAAAGCTTAGAAAGTGACAAATGGAAATGAGCCATGGATGAAGAAATGCAATCTCTCCTGAAGAACAATACTTAGGAGTTGGAGCAATTACCGAAAGGTAAAACGGCAATCGGATGCAAGTGGGTATTCGCAAAGAAAGATGGATCTCCTAGTAAGAAAGATGTTCGCTACAAGGCAAGATTGGTAGCTAAAGGCTACGCTCAGAAGGAAGGAATTGACTACAATGATGTATTTTCCCCTGTTGTGAAGCATTCCTCCATTAGAATTTTGTTGGCCTTGGTAGTACAGTTGAATTTGGAGCTAGCTCAACTTGATGTTAAGACGGCTTTCTTGCATGGTGAGTTAGAAGAGGAGATCTATATGACTCAGCCCGAAGGATACAAAGATGCTGGTGGTAGAAATTGGGTTTGTAAGCTGAACAAATCGCTATATGGATTGAAGCAATCCCGAGGCGATGGTACAAGCGATTTGATAGCTTTATGAGAAGGCGAATATACAAGAAGCAAATATGACAATTGTGTGTATTTGCGAAGTCGATGACGGATCTTTCATTTATCTACTCTTGTATGTTGATGATATGTTAATCGCGAAGAGCCAAAAGAGATAGATAAGTGAAGGCTCGGTTGAATCAAGAGTTGAAATGAAAGATCTAGGTGAGGCCAATAAGATTCTCGGCATGGAGATAAGTAGAGATAGACAGAGAGGCAAGCTTTGTTTGAATCGAAGCAATATCTGAAAAAGGTATTACAATGTTTTGGTGTAAATGAAAACACAAAACATGTAAGTACCCCACTTGCTTCTCATTTGAAACTTAGTGCTCAATTATCTCCAAAGCGAAGAAGAAAGAGAATATATGGCAAAAGTCCCATATGCTAATGCGGTTGGGAGTTTGATGTATGCGATGGTGTGTCTGTGATCGACATTTCACAAGTTGTTGGGTTGTGGCGGTATATGCATGATCCTCGAAAAGGACATTGGCAAGTGTGAAATGGATTCTACGGTATCTTGAAAAACCATAGATGTTGGTTTAATTTTTGAACAGGATGAAGCACTTGGTGGGTTTGTAGTTGGATATGTTGATTCCGACTTTCTTTGGTGATTTAGATAAACGTCGTTCAACTACGGGTATCTGTTTACTCTTGCGAAAGCCCCAGTGAGTTGAAGTCTACTTTACTGATCTCTGATGGTGTGTTTACTACAGAGGCGAATATATGGCGATTCTGAAAGCATTAAGGAGGCTATTTGGCTTAATGGATTGTTGAAAGACTTGGGAGTTGTTCAAAGTCACATAAGTTTATATTGTGACAGTCAGAGCGCTATTCATTTAACGAAAAATCAAGTCTATCATTCAAGAACCAAACATATCGACGTAAGATATCACTTTGTGCGGGAAGTCTTTGAAAAAGGAAAAATTCTACTTCAGAAGATTCTGACAGCAGATAATCCCGCAGATATGATGACCAATGTGGTAACAACAATCAAGTTTAATCATTGTTTGAACATGATTAACATCCTGAGAATTTGAGCACCTTCAGGTGTATGGCGCTCGAGAGCGCATTTGAAGGCACTACAAAAGATAGCTTTATCGAATTTAGGGAGTTGAAGAAAGTGTGTGAAGATGTGATTATCCTAATCAAATCTTCAAGGTGGAGATTGTTGAAAAGTCAAATTAAAAGGGGTGTTGAAAAGTCAAAAATGGGAGGTCCAAGTGGCACCGAAAGAAAAAAAAGTGGTAGGCAAGTTGTTTAAAGTTGAATGGGATAATTGCAATTTTGGTCCCTAATTTTTTAGGCCATTTGCAAGTTAGTCCCTGAACCTCAACTATAAATAGGCCTAACCATTTCTCATTTCAACCATCCCAACCAATCTTTCTCTCTTAGTTTTCTCTCTTCTCCCATTTGAGAATTCTTAATGAATTCTATTTGTTTGTAATATTTTGGAGATAGTAAAGTTATCATCGGTGTTAGTGCCGAGGACATAGGTATAATTTACGAACCTCGTTAAAATTCTTGTGTTCTTTCTTGTCCTATTTTTCTTTCAATATTTGAGGGTATAATAGTAGTATTTAATTGTCCTATTAAATTACGATAGAATGAATATTTTGACTAAGGAAAGACTTGGTATTTAAGAGATCCTTGTGATCCACCTCTCTTCCCTGGGAATTGAACTTTGTGTGATTTTTTAGTACAATAATTTACACGCTTCCGACCCTATTGAAACAATATAGTGAAGTTTCAATCCTCAGTTAACAATCATTAAGGTGTTTAATTGGTCTAAATATATTCTAAAAAAGACAATTTGTATCTAGTTGTATCAATAATTAGTCTATAGACGTCGAGCTTAGAGATTTGCCCTTGGCCTTCTGGATGGACCAATCTAAAACCTCTTGCCAAGAACCATGTTGATTATGAACTTCGTTCATATACAAAGAGATAGTTTGATGGTTGGTGATGGTTCATACCATGGTGCCGAGAGTTTCAAAGTGTGGTTTCCAATGAGTCTTGTGAAGACCGAAGGGTCTAATAAAGGTCTGTAAGGGCATCAGTAAGTTAGTTGGCCCTCCTTCTCTTTGATTGACGGGAAATATTTATACGATCCTTTTAAGTTTCTTCAGGTTTCAGGTAAGTTTATGAAAAAATGTAAATTGTTGAGTCATGATGGACCTTTTAAACGTGTTTAAGAATTGAGAAGAGCTTTGTCCTCGTAAATTATTTTATGTAGGTCTTGATGTGATTACATGTAGATTATACAAGGAACATTTGTTTGTATCCAAGGTGTTTCCAGTAAGCAAGCAGCAAGGTATTTTCCGTGGGCAAGCACTTCCTCGCTTCTGGTCAAGGTTTTTACCTAGTGAAAGGAGAGTCCATGATATATAAGAATTGCCTATAATCGAAGGGAAAATTGTAAAATGACCTATCATGAGATAGAAGTTAGGGAGGCAAGAAATTGTTCTTAGTTTTAAAAAGTTGCTTTAAACGTGTGTAGATCACATAACGTAATTAAAAACTTTATAGAAAAATGTTTTAGATAGATGCATCGTATTTATCCTTGATTTTTGAGATTATGCAACTTTTTATTAGTAGGTAAACTCCCATCAATCAAGGAGAAGAAGGACCACATCAACTTACTGTCTTTTTAATTTGTACAAAAAAGAGAATAGGAATAACTAAATTTGAACGACCCCTTTCCACAAGCATCCGTTTGGAGTAGGGGTCAAAGACTTATAAGTGGTTCCTTAAAGCGTGCCATCTCCACATGTACTCCATGACCTAATTAAGTTGGTTAAATGGTCAATGCATTTGTTGCCTTCACGTAAAATGTGATGAATTTCCACAATCCATCATTCATTAATCAAATTTAAACAATCTTTGATCAATGTCCATTGGATGATCATTGTCACGAGGTGTCTTCAAAAATTTGACCACCAGCAAAACATTTAGCTTAATGATCAAACATGCTACCCTCGTGGCTTTTGCAAGAGACAAACCCTCCCAAACTCCCCAAAGTTTGGCACGAGCACTATTAGTCACTCCCGTATTCAGCATAAAAACCCCATCCAATATCCAATTTCCATTTTCATTTCACTAGAGACCCCCCGCTGAAGCCATTCGAGAGCCAAGCTGAACTGCTCCATTAATATTTAATAACCAAAATACCAACAGGAGTAAAGGTGTTCATGAATTGGGTCTAAGCATGATATTAATATACTTTATAATTATTCAATTTCTCAAATCCATCCATATTTAAATTTTTTCTCAAATCCATCCCTATTTATAAAAGACTAATTCAAACTCATTTTAGACTAAATTCATATTATTTTTAAAATTTTTAAAAATATTATATTATAATATATTATTTTATTATTTAATAATTTTATACAGTTTTTATATAATCATTATAAAATTATTTTAATATTTACATTATAGTAGTATTATATATTTAGTATAAGTTTATTTTTAATATATTCTAAATTATATAATATAAAGTATTATAAATTTAAAATAGGTCGTACTAGTGAACTTAGTCCATATTTTAAACGGATTTATTTTTTTGTTTAAGCTTATTTTTTAGTTTAATATTTTTACTCAAGCCCTTCTAAATTTCAAGCGAGCCTTCAAGTTTAAACGGATAGCCCGACACATTCTTGTTGCAGCAAGGTTCGTAGCTCTGATAGTATCCGCTGCAAGTTTGCGGGCATACGGTAAAACTTGTACTGCAGGCGTGGATTGTCCTTGAAAGACATATCTGTTCCAACACTTCCAAAGACTCCACAAGGAGGTAGTAAATAGAACACCTTAAGGTAAACAAAAGTTTGCAACCGTAGATACGCGACAGCTTCGCAGCAACCAGTCAGTGAAGGCAGTGAAAAAGTCTTGCTGCCATTGTGGGACACGCAGCTCCAGCCATAACTCAGTCGCCGCCAAGCATTCGCGAAATATGTGATAGATCGATTCCATAACAGCACTACATATCGCGCAAGCTGTATTATCAGACATAGCTTTTCGAAAATGTACCTGGTTCGCGTTTAAGCGTTTAACCAAATAAAAAATCTGATTCGTTCCGGACAATCCAGGTGCCATATCCATTCGACTTTTATCTCCATATCCGGAGGATTCTCAATTCTCATCAACATATTATAGGCGGATCCTATCGAATATTTTCCACTACTTTCTAACCCCCAACAACAAGAATCCGGCGTATGGTGGAGGTCTGTTATTGGTAGAGGGACTGCTGCAATTTCAAGTTTCATCCTACTCGGTAACTCGCCTGAAACGACCTTTAAATTCCACTGACCTTCAACATTAATGAAATCCGCAACCTTCTCTGTTCGCTGCTCAACGGCAGGGAGAAATAAAGAGTGACATAATGGAGTGTCACCCAGCGGCGGAGCCTGGGGCTGGCAAGATGGAAAAAAACTTTTACCCCATGGTAAAATTATAGTTTGATGTCTAAAAATAATAATAATAGTTTAATTCTTTAAAATTTATTAAAATAATGAAATTATATTTATATTATCATGAAAATATATAATTTAATTTTTATTAAAAAAAATCTGACTTCGACTTTGATGTTACCCACCCACCAATCATTTCAAAAATTAATCCGACCCGTTGCCTACTTTCCATTTACAACCTCGTGATATCGAGTTTTTAAAAGACCCCGCCAAGTAGGCGAAACAGTCGCTTTCAATTCCACTTCCATGAAAGGCGTGTTGTGCATTACTTCTGTCTAAAAACTTGGCACCATACAACATCTTGATTAGTCTGTAAGCGCCAACCAGCCGTGGCAAGCATGGCTAGATTATTTAGTCTAGCCTTCCGTAATCCAAAACCCCCTTGACTCTTGAAATGGCAAACTTGGTTCCACTTCACTAGATGGTTGTGAACCGACTCAGTAGAGCCTCCTCAATCCCCATAAGAAATTCCCATTAAGGCGATCCAACTGGTCACAAGTTGCAATTGGCAGAAGAGTAAATTGCATTGCATAAAGAGGGATGGCACAAGTGGTAGACTGAATTAACACTTTCTGCCCTGCCGGTAATAGTACATTGCCTTTCACCAGAAAAGGAGCTAAGGTTTAAAGCTTCAACTCCATTTATATTCGGCGAACCTTTCACCAGATCCTTCCATCTTCCATAACTCATCAGAAACCTCGCTCAATAACTCTAGGTTACAGTATCGTGTGAATTGTTACCGACTACCAAATATTCTCTTTGTATCAACAAACCCCATTAACTCTAAGGATAAACTTCCAAAATGCTTCTTTACCTTAGATGCTTTAGTAGTATTTTATCATAGATGATGGTAATTTTTTTTCTCTAAATTGGTATTTTAGAATCATAACATATATAAAATCCAATTATGAAACATTTAACCATTATTGAACAATAAAGTTGCAATCATTCCATTTTGATCTACCACACCTTTTACAAAAAGAAATGAAAACTTTCCATGAAATGCTTATATGTTGAGATTGATTAGTTGGACAAGCCCAAGCATAAAGTCTTCCATATGATGTGTTAATTAGGATCATTGGATGCTAAGAAACGACAATATTGCACATTTTAATTAAGAATTTTTTTAATAGATATCATTTTCAAATTTGATATTTTCTATTCAATAAGTAAAGTATATTCAAATCATTTTTAAGTAAAAATAATTAAATTCCAAAACTAAATCAATTGTTTAGTTTGATAGAAAATGGAATTAAATCAATACTAAAATAATAGAGAAACTCAAGAAAAGTTTGTGGGTCAAGTAAGCTCCTTTCTCTAATATGAATAGTATTAAGAAAGTGGTCGGCTAATATATAAATCGCTCCATTGTTATATTATACTTTGATTAAATTCAAAATTAAGTAGAATTAAATCTTTTAACAAAAAAAATTCTTTTGATATTGTTTAAGAGATATAATAAAATTGTTGAAACTAATTTAGATTGATTGACTGAAAGAATTGATCTATTTATGAAAATGTATTGATATAGGTGTTAAGGTAAAGGAGGAGTAGGAAAACCAGATTCCTAGTGTTTAAAATGGGAGAAAGAGAAGGGGGTGTAGGCACGTGTAGGTACGTAGCCGAGATTCGAAGAAAGGACATTGCATGAAGCATGGGATAATTGTAAGCCAAAGCAACCAAACCCCTCCAAAGCTTCAATTAAACGATTTCATTCTTTTTGCAGGGAATCATTTGATTATATCAAATCAAAAGCAATTACAAAAGCCATCCAAAGGGCGGTGTGGCGGCCTTCCTCTCTCACCTTTTTCTTCTTCTTCTTTTTGTCTTTCATATCCTAAACTCTCTCTCTCTCTCTCTCTTTGGATCTTCTTTAAAGCCTCCGTCTCTTTCTCTTAAACTGTAGTGAAGGCCAAGGATATAATAATCTCTCATACAATACAACCATATTCTTGGCTTTCACTGCCGCCCATTATTCCATTTCTTTGATATCATTGGTTGTTTATTAATCAAAAAAAGATGGGTGCTGTTTCATTGCCGCCTGGTTTTAGGTTCCACCCGACGGACGAGGAGCTCGTCGTTTATTATCTCAAGAGAAAGATTAATGGGCGCAAGATTGAATTGGAGATCATCCCTGAAGTTGATCTCTACAAGTGTGAGCCTTGGGACTTACCAGGTACTCTTTTTCTGCCTTTTTTTTTTTTCATTTTCAAACAATATTTTTAAGTTCAACAGCAAGAAAGGAACAATTAATTGTTTTATTTTCGAAAATCTAAAATAGTATGATATACTTATTATTAGAAAAGAATGTTGAGAAAATATATATACAACTCTCAATCACATTCAATAATACAATATTATCCAACAATTCCTAGTTGGAGTGACAAGAGTATTAAATTATAGATATAAAAGTTAGAGTTAAATCCGAAATAACCTCAATAATTATAAAAATAATTAAAATATTTTAAATAACCTAAATAAATAGATATTTATCTTTCAAATATAATATATTTAACTGGTTAGATTATTTCACATCTATGATTTGAGTAATACCTGTATTCAGGTATAATATATGCTATTATATGTTTAATTATTAATAAATGTAAAGGTAACCCTAAATTTGTGAAAGGGGAATCTTCATAAAATGATTTGTAGAAGAAGATGGGAATCTTCATAAAATGATTTGTAGAAGAAGATTGTTTGTATTTTCAAAATAATCCGTAATCACATGCACCATATACGTGCTTTATGTTTATGATAAAAAAAAAATATCCTAAAATCTTAGCATAAGACTGTGTAATTGTTGCAAATGTTTTCTTGTTACCAAATAATCCATAATCACATGCATCATATAAATTTGCAGGGAAATCCTTATTACCCAGCAAAGATCTTGAATGGTACTTTTTTAGTCCTCGAGACCGTAAGTACCCAAATGGATCAAGGACAAATCGAGCAACTAAATCTGGGTATTGGAAAGCCACGGGGAAAGACAGGAAAGTGAATTCTCAGACACGAGCTGTAGGGATGAAAAAAACCCTGGTTTACTATCGAGGAAGAGCACCCCATGGCACTCGAACCAATTGGGTCATGCATGAATATCGTCTCGACGAACGCGAATGCGAATCGGCTTCCTTAGGCTTGCAGGTTAGGTTATCTCACCGTTTCCACGCAAATTTTCTTCGTACCATTGCATGAACTTCACTGATCGGTTAATGATTGCAGGATGCTTATGCTCTTTGCCGTGTGTTTAAGAAAACTGCAATTCCCCCCAAGGTTCCTGGGGACCATTACCAAGCCGTCGCGACTCCAAATCAGTTTGCTTGCGACCATTCATCGAGCTTCGAAGAGAGCTCCGATTTTGGTATCCCGATCGATACTCGTTCGCCGAGTGTTCTCAATCGGTCACCTATCGACATTTGCGATGCCAACGAGGTTAAATGGATGCAATCCTTGTCCCATGATGTGTTTGGCTTAAACAATGCATCCTTCACAAACTACGAAACGTTACCCTACCATCCATCCAAGGTAAATTGTTTTTCAATAATTTAATAAAATTAGAATCAGAAATTAGTACAATTTTATAAGCATTTTATTATAACAATTAATTTTATTTTACAACCGATTTTTTATGTTTTATTTTTATATTTTATAACAATTTTTCATCAATAACAACAATATCTGTAAAGTATGAAATAAACTATTTACTGAATTTTTCTCTATAACGACACTTTGTTAAATGTAATATGTCTAACATCCACTTCTCTCTCTGTAATATTTAAATTTTTTATAAATAAATAAAACTATTAGAAAGAAAATTAATTGTAACTTAATAGTTAACCGGTACACTAAATCACTATTTTTGTAGGTCGATGTGGCACTCGAATGTGCAAGACTACAGCACAGGTTGGCACTGCCACCATTGGAGGTGGAAGATTTCCCTCGACTTGGATTCACCAACCATAAGCTGATGGCAACACCACCACCACCAATGCGTGAAACCGATATACTGCAGGAGATTCTCTCGGTAGATCCAATCGGCCATGAAGATGCTTGGGGGGCTAGTTCAAGCAATAATAATGCCGATGATTTCACTTTCATGACTGCCAAAAGCATGTACCAAAACCAAGTGAACGAGATGAGCTGTGCACAATACATGAATAAACCTTTGGAAGAAGCCATTACAAGTCCCATAGAGATAACTGAGGTGCAGGGAGAGAGAATGACTGAAAATTCGAGATGGATGGGAATGTCGAGCAAAGATCTAGAGCAGGTAGCATTTTTAATACTTTCGTTTACATATATAATTGGTGAAATTTGTTTTTGGTCCTCATACTATACTCAAATTTAAGATTTAATCGTTATATTTTAGTTTAGCATAATTTATCTTTTATTTTTAGAATATCATTAGTTAACTTAAATCGTTAAACCACATTAATTATTTCATTTAAAATACTATAGTAGATTTTTCTTAAAAAGATTGTTTCCGCCACAAAATTCATGTCAAACATGATGAGTTGGGAATAGCGTTTTTATTTAGATTAATTGATGATTTTATAAAGTAGTGGACTAAATTATGCCGAATTAAAATGTATGAACTACCAACTAATGTTTGTGTAATAATAAAATACATTGTATTCCTAAGGAAAGAATTTAAGTTTGAGCCCAGAATTTGACCAGAAGTTGGCACGGCCCTGGCCTCCTAAAATGAAAATTTTTACCTTTAGTCTTTTTATAATTTTAAAAAATTTATGTTAGTATATAATAAAATTACACTTTGGGCGCCCAAAAATGAGAAAAAATTGATTTAATTCTTTAAAAGTTATAAAGATATAGGCTATTAAAATGGTAAAATTTTACTTTTGCTATCATAAAAATATACACCTTTATTATGGCCCCCCTTCAAAAAATTTTCTAGCTCCGCCCCTAAATATGACATTATTGAGAGGGATCAGCCATAAACCCTAAAAGTGTCTTCAAGGACAGTAAATTGAATATAAATGATACCTATATTATACAAAAAAAAATAGAGAGAGAGGGACTAAATACAAAATCTAAGCATAGTATAAGGACCAAAACCATAATTTGATGTACAATTCTTATTTAGTCCTTTCATTTGATTCGATGGACAGTATTGTTTCATGGAAGAAAACAAGGTTGTTCCTATCGAAAACATTTCAAGTTTTACAAGAAATGAAGACAATGGCATCCAAGGTAGGTTACCAAAGATTCAAAGTCCCATATCACCTCCTCTTAGTTCTTTTCTCTCGGACTTAAAAAAATTCTATATTTCTTTTGTTTTTTGCATGCAGGAAATGGACATGATTATAATAGTTTCGAATTCGATGACACCGGTATCAACAATCCAGAAATGGAAGATTTCACACATGGATTCATCGACGATGACCCCAACGATCATCACTTTTTAGACGAAGGCAACATGGACGATCTCACCACCTCACCAAGCTTTGAACTCGTCGAAGACATCAAAATCAACCATGGAATGTTCGTTTCAACTCGGCAAGTTGCCAACACGTTCTTCCACCAGACACTGCCTTCTCAAACAGTCCAGGTCCATCAAAATGCAATGACACCAACCAGCTTCCATTTCCAAGTGGAGAAACACAAAGGGAAGTGCATGGCAACAACCATGAGTACCTTCACAAAGCAATGCAAAGAAGCTTTAAGTGGCTTCCTTTGTATGCTTGTGCTTCTCTTGTATGTTGGGGAAGAAGATGATGGATTGAATGGTGGTTCAAAGGAGTGTAATAAGGAGAAGAAAGTGACAGATTATTTGTTGATCAAGTCTAAAACTAGCAGTTGGAATGACTTCGGGTTGGTTTGGAAAAAATTGGGGTTTTTTTTCACCATTTCTTTGGTTTTGTGTACATTGTTATGCTAACTATATATACTGACCCATTTGGTGTAATTTCAATTTTATAGTTGTCAATTAGGAAAGGTGGAAAAGCAATGGAAGGTGCCTTCTCCATAGTTGAACACACAGTTTATCTTTAATTTCATATTGTAATGTTTTAATACTAATCAATCATAGGAACTCATGAATAAATGCAGTCCATTTTAGCTTCTGAAATAGTTAATTATGTATTTTCTTTTCTCTAAATCAAACTAAGAATTAGGTTTTCTTTTCATGGCAATATCTTTAAATTTCTTCTTTAAAAATTTTATTTAGTTACCCTTAAATTATATTTTATCAAGGGTTTTGAATTAAATTTATTTGTTGAAATAGTTTTTGTTTAGTAAAATTATTGTTCAAAAAGAGTTAAGCTCGAATACAATTATAATTCAAAATCGTTCTTTAATTGTCAGTCAAGAACAACTATGTTTAGGACAATTTATGTTTAGAACAATTATCATTTAGATTAACGATCATTCAAGATAATTAAATCCAAAACAATTCATGTTTAGAACAACTGCAGTTTAAAATATTACTAGTTCAAAACAACCGTCACTTAAATATAATTCTATTGAGAACAATTGTTATTTAAGAATGACTGTCATTCAAAACCGTTGTTATGAAACATTATCTTCGTAGAAAATATATTAGTTCACACAAACAGAAGAAGTTGAAATGACCTTGGTATTAATAGGATTCTTAGATTATGTTCATTTCTGTATGTTCAAGAGAGTTTCACTTCATAAATTAAAATTAGAAACAATTAAAAAATTTTACCTATGATATTTACTCTAATTTTTTTAATAATCTTATTATAAGTTTTGATCATATCTAAAACTACCAATAGCTTATTCTCAACCCATAAATAAGAGGATAACGTGTTTCAACGCACTTGAACCAACATTCTCCTACTTTGACAACAATATTCATGCCAATCGAGTTAAAACCCAATCGGTAAATTTTTATTTGTTAAGTATTTATATATATGTAACTGAAATTTCTCTTTTGTCTATTTAATATTCTAATTTTGTAACTCATATTCTTTACAGCAACGCATAAGAGTTTTTGCAACCCATTTAAGTGCATTTGAAGTACAATATAGAAAATTTTTAAAGCTCCTCAAGTTGTTTCTTTTAACTAAGTCTTATCTTTAGACGCACTTAGAGCATGTTTGGTTGGATGGAATTGCTATTCCATTCCGTCACTATTTCGCGCGCTACAGTAATGCAATAATATGATTCACCCTTTAAGTGATTCCACATAATTGCTATTGCACCTTTATTCTTTCAACTCTTGTAATAGGAATTCAAGGGTTGTGGGTCTGAATGCCTATTCAAAACCACACCCGTAATAACAATTTTAGGGTATGTTTGGTTCATTGTAATGAAATAGGGCTGTAATTGAATAGAGCTATAATAGAATAGAGCTGGAATCAGTAATTCAATTATTTGGTTGAATGAAATAGAATAGAGCTGTAATAGAATTCTTGTGTTTGGTTGAATGGAATAGATGTTGTAATAGTATAAGTAAAAAGACTTAAATGACCAAAGTACCCTTAGTAGAATTTTTTTTAAGTAGATGATTATTGTTATTGTTATTAAATTTTAATAAAATTATTGTTAAATATATTTTATTAAAAATAATAAATAATTTAACCATATTTTAACATAATTATTATTAAATATAATTTAATAACATTCTTAATATAAATATTATTTTTGAATTAAAACTCATAATATATAATACTATAAAAATAATGTATAATCTACTTTATTATTTTTAAACGCAATACATATTTAATGTGCTAAAATATCATTAGTGAAATAAATAATTTAATTATTCTAAAAAAAACAAAATATTAGAAGTAATAAATAACTTGAGAATTATATTTCACATCCGAGTATAATATTCATATATTAACAAAAACTTCACATAATGTTGGATATAATTTTAGAGCACTCTCTTGAATGGTCATTTCTGGCTTTTGTTGAGTTAGCACTTCGGAAATAATACTCTTATTGATTTCAAGGCCAACAGTTCGAATGTTTTTCGCCAATAAAGTGGCAGCATCACTAAATGAAGTAGAAAAATCACCTTGCATCAAAAATCCTTTTTTTTCTTCTTTGAAAAATGTGGAATCACCTTGGTTTCTAGCTGGTTGCGGTTGTGTAGTTGAAAGATCCATGTCATCCAAATCAATTAAGAGATTATGTCCTTGAATTAGCTAAAAATTAATTAAACTACAAAAAGATTAAAAAGATTTAAAAACATTCTTGGAATGAAAAAGATGTTGAAATACTAAAAGATATTAAAAATATTGTGAAAAATATGGAAAAATAAAACTAAATTTCCAGATGAGAATAAATAATATACTTAGATTATAGAAACAGATGCAGATCTAGAAGGATAGGATAGTGTTTTTAAATTTAAATACCCGATTCATCTAGAGAATATATCTCATACTAGATTTTAGTAAACCAAATTTTAACTTATATAAATATGTAAAGAATTATATTAACATTACAAAAACAAAAATTTGTTTTGTAAAAGTTACAACAACTATGACAGATATTCAAAAGGATCATGTCAAGCGACCTATTCAAATGGTAAAGATAAACATTACTCTGAATTACACTATTAATGACAAAGCAAAAACATTGCCAAAAATTACAAAAATAAAATTTATTAGACATCCTCAAAGAGAAACGTATCCAAAGATTAAATAAAATCAGTAAAGAGCTTAAGGAACTCCTAGAAAAAGATACCCCAATCTAGATCTATGAGAACCGAAAGAATAAACTATTATATTCTATTGCAAGAAAACAGAATGATCAAGCTGCCAAACAACAAATTTATCGTTGGATCTACACCATTAACTGCCCAGATGCACCAGAAGCGAATCACACCAGAGCAATTCCTAAAAACTTTGCATTATTGGATCATTGGAAGTAAAAAAGAAATTATGCCAGCTAAAAATTAGATTCAACTGCTAAGTGGTAGAATCTTAACGTAAAAAATGTATCATTAGTCATTAAACATATATATACATGCTCTCTAAACTGAAAAAGCTAATTGTTGTTAATTTAAATTACATTTTTTGTTAATTACTTAGATCGAGGCTCACATAGAAAACAATAAAGGCCATCTAATGTGCATAGATTGGAAAGTTATATAGCGTTAAAACTTAAGCACAAATACCTTTGATTTCCTTTTCAATTCAGCCCACTTGATGGCTCAGTGCAAAGCTATTCAACTCTCTTATGAAGAGCATGGGATTTCCCTGGAATCAAAAGTCAAAAAGACCATTTTAATCAACTCTGAAATCATTTTTTACTTGAGCTAGAAAGCCCAAAAATTATACAAATGACAAATATAAGTGAAGCATGAGAGAAGACCACCAAAGATAAAGCAATAGACAAACCCCTCATTAGCTAAAAAACTAAGCACCTAAAATCAAACAACAAAATTGAAGAAAATAATCAGAAACAGTAACCTTAAAAAAACCCCTAAATCAAATTTACGAAAACTTGAAAAAAATCGAGATAGCAAAAGTCTCAAAATGTTGAACAGAGAACTCTCGCCCCCCATGGCGTTTCTGTTCTGCACACTGCCAATTTACAAATGAATTTACAGAAGCAATACCAAGAAAAACCAATGAACCTTCGAAAGGATCACAATTTAGATTACAAGCTGTAATTTTTTTAGGTCATTACAAAATGACAGCTCAGGAGGTAGTAATCGCATGTTTTTATACCTCCTTTTACAACAAAACCATCATTGTCTCAACAGTCTGTTTCTATAATTCATTGGCACGCCAACAACCTCTTAACAAATATATACATGCATCCAACATAGGATTGAAAGGGGGAAAAGAAAAGTTGAAAAAAGTGAAAGAACTTTAACTAAAAAAATCAGATAAAAAAAAGGAATCAAAGACACTTACTGTAAATAAGAAGGTTCAACTAGAAGGAAGATGAAGATGAAGATGAAGGGCGAATGGATGCTTGATTTGTCATTGATTAAGAAGCTAATTTCTAGGGTTCACTTTGGGGATAAATGTTGAAGAAGAAATCTAGAATGAAAACGATGAAGAAGAGAGGTAGGCTACTTTGGTCCAAAAAGTAAAAATGTTATTACGAGTGTAGTTTTGAATAGGCATTTAGACCCCCCAACCCCTGAATTCCTATTAGAAGAGTTGAAGGAATAAATGTGCAATAATAATTTTGTGGAATCACTTAAATGGTGAACCAAATTATTGCATTACTGTAGCACGCGAAATAGTGACGGAATGGAATAGCAATTCCATCCAACCAAACATGCTCTTACTTTTTTGGACCAAAATAGCCTGCCTCTCTTCTTCATCGTTTTCACTCTAGATTCTTCCTCAACATTTATCCCCAAAGTGAACCCTAGAAACTAGCTCCTTAATCAACGACAAATCATGCATCTATTTCCCCTTCATCTTCATTTTTCTTCTAGCTGAACCTCTTTATTTACAATAAGTGCATCTGATTCCATTTTTTTATTTGATTTTTTTAGTTAAAGTTCTTTCACTTCTTTCAACTTTTATTTCCCCCCTTTCAATCCTATGTTGGATGCATGTATGTATTTGTTAAGAGGTTGTTGGCATGCCAATGAATTAAAGAAACACACTGTTAAGACAAGGATGGTTTTGTTGTAAAAGGAGGTACAAAAGCATGTGGTTACTACCTCCAAAGCTATCATTTTGTAATAACCTAAAAAAATTACAGCTTGTAATCTAAATTGTGAGATTTTTGCTATCTCGATTTTTTTCAAGTTTTCGTTAATTTGATTTAAGGGTTTTTTTTTAAGGTTATTGTTTCTGATTGTTTTCTTCAATTTCGTTGTTTGATTTTAGGTGCTTAGTTTTTTAGCTAATTATGGGTTTGTCTATTGCTTTATCTTTGGTGGTCTCCTCTCATGCTTCACTTATATTTGTCATTTATATAATTTTTGGGCTTTTTGGCTCAAGTAAAAAATGTTTTCAGAGTTGATTAGAATGGTCCTTTTGACTTTTGATTCTAAAGAAATCCCATGCTCTTTACAAGAGGGTTGAGCAGCTTTGCACTCGAGCCATCAAGTGGGCTGAATTGAAAAGGAAATCAAAGTTATTTGATTTTAAGTTTTAACACTATATAACTTTCCAATCTATGCACATTAGATGGCCTCTACTGTTTTCCATGAGAGCCTCGATCCAAGTAATTAACAAAAAAGTAGTTTAAATTAACAGCAATTAGATTTTTCAGTCTAAAGAGCATGTATATATATATGTTTAATGACTAATGATACATTGTTTACGTTAAGATTCTACCACTTAACAGTTGAATCTACTTTTCAGTCGGCATAATTTCTTTTTTACTTCCGATAATGCAAAGTCTTTAGGAATTGCTCTAGTGTGATCTGCTTTTGGTGCATCTAGGCAGTTAATGGTGTAGATCAAATGATAAATTTGTTGTTTTGTAGCTTGATCATTCTATTTTCTTGCAACAAAATATAATAATTTATTCTTTCGATTCTCATAGATCCAGATTGAGGTATCTTTTTCTAGGAGTTCTTTAAGCTCTTTACTGATTTGACTTAATCCTTGGACACACTTCTCTCTGAGGATGTCTGATTATTTTTCTTTTTTAATTTTTGGAAATGCTTTTGCTTTGTCATTAATAGTGCAATTCAGAGTGATGTTTATCTTTACCACTTGAATAGGTCCCTTGACATGATCCTTTTGAATATCTTCCATAGCGATTGTAACTTTTACAAAATAATTTTTTGTTTTTGTAATGTTAATATAATTCTTTACATATTTATATAATGTAACGGCCCGATTTTAGGCCCAGTCAGTGGTTCAGAACCACTGATCTGAGGGCAGAGAAATTATTTTTAATATTATTTTATGTGTAGTGGCATGATTATATAAGAGTATGAAAATTTTGGTGAGTTAATTTTAGCGATTTCATGCTTAATTGTGAAAAATAACTAAATTGAATAAAGTTCAAAAGTCTTAATTTGATAACTAAGGGTGTTAAATTGCCATGTATCATAAAATGAGGGTCTTTAAAGGGCAAATAGACCCTAGAATAGTGCTTGGTCGACCATGAGACAAGGAAGTCAAAATTAGGTGAGGTTTTGGTGACCTATTTTGACTAGTTATAATATTAAAATAAAAACAAAAGACTTCATCTTTTATTTCTTCCCTTTCACCGAAAATAGCAGCCATTAGAGGGGGTTTTGAAGCTTGAAATTTCAGCCACTTAGTCTCTCTACAAGTAAGTGATCTTGATGTTTTTTCTTGATGATTTTTGTACTTTTAGAACCCTTGTAGCATGAGCTTTCAAATAAGGGAACTATTTTGCAAAATGATTGAAAGTCTAGGGTTTTACCATGAGAGTGTTCATGTTGTTTTCTGAAATTTTATGGAATGAAATGAATCATAGTTGTGAAATAAACAACTTTTGAGAAGTAGTTTTCATGGAAACCCTAACTAAGGACTATTTTGCATAAGTTATAAAATAGTTAATAAATGTGTGAAATAATTAGAATTTTAGGCTACTCCTAGTATAAAAAGTATTCAGTTAGGCTTGATTGATGAGAAAATATAATAAAAATCGATTTCGGGTCTAGGGGTAAAATGATCATTTTGTGAAAGTTTAAGGGCAAAATGGTCATTTTGCCCAATTATGAATTTTCAAGTGCCTAGATTAATATGCTGAAGAAATGAATGAATCTCTATCATTTTAAATCAAGAATTACAAAATCTGGGCATAGACCGGGAAAAAGCAAAACAAGTGGACTAAGCCGAACTAGTCGTCTACATTTTGTAATCCGAGGTAAGTTGTATGTAAATAATACAACTACATTGTTATTATATGTGTTTGAATTGATATGGTGTAAATTTCTTGTTTGTGGAAATGATTATGTATGATAAATATTGAGATAGTAGAACTCCCGTTTGAACTTTAGGAAATAAATTGGATATTCATGCCATGACATTCGAGTTATTTATGTGCTAGTGTAAGATATGTTTGGGACATGCATCGGCCATATTATAAGAGCCAGCGCAAAACCATGTCTGGGACATGGTGTCGACATAGAGACGAAAACTAGTATAAGACATGTCTGGGACATGCATCGACTACGAGATGTGTCAGTATAAGACCATGTCTGGGACATGGCATCGGCACGTATAGAGGTGTCAGTGTAAGACCATGTCTGGGACATGACATCGGCACGTGTGAGAGCTAGTGTAAGACCATGTCTGGGATATGGAATCGGCTTCGATTTTGATAGTCAGTGTAAGACCATGTCTGGGACATGGCATCGACTTGATGGATGAGCCAGAGTAATACCATGTCTGGGACATGACATCGACATTATACCCTATGTTTGATGCTTAGTAAATATCCGATAGCATTCCAAATGGTTCAACGGTGAGAGTTACAGTTTAAGTTAAACGAGAAAAGTATAACCATGTTGTGAGTGGTACAGATACTTATTTGAAATGTATGAGGTGTGAGCTCAATATATGCTATGTGAATTGTATTGGATGGTGATGAGTAAGTTGTGCTTATACCTATTTTTGTACTATAAGCATGATGATGAATGGTAAAGTTGTTGTTATATTTATTTGCATGCAACTTATTAAACTTTATGCTTACTCTCTCTCCTTTCCATTTTCTTATAGTGTCACCTATTTAGCTCGAGGATCATCGGACGTCGGAGGCATTAATCACACTATCATCCGAAGCACTTGGTATAGTTAGATCTTTTATTTTGGTTATGGCATGTATAAGACCTTGACTTTTGAGTTTTGTGTCATTGTTAATTGGCCAAATGTGTTGGCTTTCTTTAGCATTTGATTCATTTTGTATAAGGCCATGGAAAATGGCTAATATTGAAAGTTATTATGTGAATGCAAGCTAGTCTTTCATGAATGTGAAATTGTTGGCATGGTTGAATATATGTAATGTATATAGGTCTTAACTATGGTTGTTTGGTTGAGAAATCATATTAAGTTAAACTTTGATATGTTGGCTGATGTTAGATTGTGTTACAGGGTGGCAAAGGCTTGGTAGATAGCCTTATATTGCCCACACGGGTAGAAACACGGGCGTGTGTCTAGGCCGTGTGTTACACACGGTCAGCCCCATGGGCGTGTAGTTCAGCCGTGTGTCCCTTGCACGTAAGATTTGCAAGTCAAAATGCATGGTAGTAAACACACGGACGGAGACACGGCCGTGTGTCTCAGTCGAGTAGAGGACACGGCCTCTGGCCACGAGCGTGTGCCTTGGCCGTATACCCCTTATTGGATGCTGACATCAGAAATAAAATGTCAAGGTTTTTAGACACGGGCTAAGATATGGGCGTGTCATGGCCGTGTGAGAGACATGGGCTATAGACACGGGAGTGTGTCAGGCCGTGTGAAATTTAATTCACACGGGCATGGGACACAGACGTATCCCTAGATGCTTAGGCCGTGTGTGTCACACGGGTCATCAACACAGCCATGTTATAATAACCACACGGGCGTGTTGCCCTTTCACACGGACGTGTGCCTTGTTTCAAGGGTTATTTTTCTAAAGTTAGTTAAAGAACCTGGGTTGGTCCCGAATGGTTTCCAATACATGTTTGGGGCCTCGTAGGCCCATATTAAGGAATTTAGACAAAGTTCGAAATAAAAGAAAAAGGTTTTTAATTTGACTGAATCTTAATGACATCGAAATGATTGTATGCATGTGATTAAGTGTGGTAACGCCTCGTATCCCGTCCCGACGTAGGGCTCGGGTGTGGGGTGTTACATATAAGTTAAAATTTGGTTCAGTAAAATTTGGTACAGATATATTCTCTAGATGAATCAGGGTATTTAAATTTTAAAACACTACCATATCCTTCTAGACTAGCATCTGTTTCTATAATCCAAGTATATTGTTTATTCTCATCTAAGAAATTTAGTTTTTTTTTTCCATTTTTTTCATAATGTTTTTTAATATCTTTTAGTATTTCAACATCTTTTTCATTCCAAGAATGTTCTAAATCTTTCTTAATTTTTTTTTAGAGTTCAATTAATTTTTTAGCTAATCCAGGGACATAATCTCTTAATTGATTTGGATGACATGGATCTTTCAGCTATACAACCGCAACCAGCTAGAAACCAAGTTGATTCCACATTTTCAAAGAAGAAAAAAAGGATTTTTGATGCAAGTGATTTTTTTACTTCATTTAATGATGCTGCCAATTTATTGGCGGAAAACATTCGGACCGTTGGCCTTGAAATCAATAAGAGTATTGCCTCCGAAGTGCTAATTCAACAAAAGTCAGAAATGACCATTCAAGAGAGTGCTCTAAAATTATATCCAACATTATATGAAGTAGAACGTTTAACTGAGGATGAGCGCTATCGCGCATTGAGAAAAATTTTAAATCATCCAACTCAAATGCTCATTTTCTTTAGTTTACCTTTTTCTATGCGATTGGAATGGTCATAAGATTTCTTGCTGACCATTAAAAATCATGGTTGTGTTGATGATATTTTGGTAACATTTTGTATTTATAATATTTGGATGGTATAATGACATGATAGAATGTCATTACAATGTTGTAACTTTTAATATTGTAAAATTTTAAAACATATGGATTATGACATATAAACTAATGAAATCATGTAACTTTTTGTTAATTTATGAATATTATGCTTGGATGTGAAATTTAATTCTCAAGTTATTTATTACTTCTAATATTTAGTTTTTTATTGTAGAATAATTAAATTATTTGTTTCACTAATGATATTTTAGCACATTAAATATGTATTGCAGTTTAAAAATAATAAAGTAGATTATATATTATTTTTATAGTATTATAAATTATGATTTTTAATTAGTATAATAATATTTATATTAAGAATGTTATTAAATTAAATTTTATTTTATTAAATTATATTTAATAATAATTATATTAAAATATGATTAAATTATTTATTATTTTTAATAAAATATATTTAACAATAATTTTATTAAAATTTAATAACAATAACAATAATCATCTACCTAAAAAATTTCGCTAAGGGTACTTTGGTCATTTAAGTCTTTTTCCTTATACTTTACAACATCTATTTCATTCAACCAAACATAAGAATTTTATTACAGCTCTATTTCATTCCATTCAACCAAAAAATTGAATTACTAATTACAATTCTATTCCATTACAGCTCTATTCAATTACAGTCCTATTCCATTACAGTAAACCAAACGTACCCTTAAGTTTATTTCACCATCTCTCCACCTTATTGCTTAAATTTTGTTGTTAGTATCTATACTTACAAAAGTTGTAGATTTAGTTTCTTTACTTTCATTTAGTTAATTCCAGTCCCTATATTTTTTTAAATTAGTCAATTTTAGTTTCTATATTTTTCAAATTTTAAAATTTTAGTCTTGGCCTAAATAAATACAGTTAAATCCATTTGGTTAGATTCAATTACTTGTTATGTACTATGTGTACAATTGTAGATTAAGTCCATGTTTTCCACTTCGATCATTCTAAGTCCCTATACTTTTCAAATTTTGAAATTTTGGTCTTGCTGCAAATGACAACTGATAGTCTATTAATTGAATTTTTAGTGAGTAATACGTGGAAGATATGGCATTATGCATATGATAATATATTTTCCACATATAAATTTTGAAAATAGCAAAACTTAACTTAATGAATTTAACCATTATCATTTGTTGAGGACTAAAATTTTAAATTTTAATACGTACAAATACTAAAATAATTAAATTAAAATATAAGGACTAAATCTACAATAATTTTAAAATACAAAAACTAATAGCGGAATCTAACCCATAACTGAACTTAGAATAAAATATATAGTAGTATGTCATAGTCTCAATATCCAATCCTCAACCTCACTCTTTCTAACACATCATGCATGATTTCTCCTATGTCTAGCACTAGTTTGGGCATGAAAGAAGGTGGAATTTATGATCATTTCTAACACATATATAGCAATTTGTGATTTAAAATATAGCCGTTTTTACTTTATTCAAAACTTCTTTTTTATTGTCGATTGAGTCTTAATTCAATTGGTATTAGTATTGTTATCAATGTAAGAGGACGCGAAGTTAAATGCATTGAAACGCATTATCCTTCTATTTATGGTTTGGGAGGACTATGGATAGTTTTAGGCATTGTATCAACAAGAACAGATATGATCAGACATTCTATCTATTAATAATATTTATTTTGTTAGTGTATTTATTTGTCAAGAAATTTTCAATCAATAGAATTATATTAGAATATATTTAAATTTTATTAATCAAAATTCGGATTAACGATTAGAGGTGAGTGTTTGATCAAATCGAGTCAAAAAATTTCAAGTTAATTAAGTTGACGAGTCTCGTTTTATTATCCTAACTCAATTTGAAATATTTTGAATCAAGTTAAATATACTAAAATTGTTGAGTTAAAAAAATTGAACATATCAATTTTTTTTACCATATAACTAATTTTATTTTAGAGCGTATAAATTTGAAACCATATATATTTAAAAAAATCAAGGCAAAATAAGAAAAAAAAGATACTTTAGTATAATAAACTTGCATCATTAATTTATTTGTTTAGGTCCCAAATTTATTATTTTAGATTTTTTTAAAAAATTTTATATGTTCTTTAGATTTTTTTAGATTTTTTATATATGTATTTTTAAAAATATATAAATGTCTGAATTTTTATAAATATTAGGATTTTTAAAAATTATTTTTATTTTTATTTGAAAATTTTTAAATTTTTGTTACGAGAGATGTCAATTTATTTATTTTCAAAATTGAATACGACCAAAGATATTTATACTAATCTATTATTTGAGTTATTCAAATTATTCGTTTGTAAAATTTAGCTCGACTTAAACTCAAAACTTGAATTATTTATTTAATGTAAGAGCCCATTTTGCCTTGCCGTCATAAATCAATAAGTAAAACCAAAATAATTAAAACAGTCCAATTACAACCCAATATGGCCAAAAATAAAATTAAAAAACCTAGAGCCCAAATAGCCAAAAACCTAAACTAATTTTCAGCTAAAAAAGAAAGGGAGGAAACCTTAGTCGCATGCCTCATTGCTTTCCCTCCACTCCATGTACGGCCTCCGCGCACCACCACACGCCACATTGCCTCTTCCACTTGCAAAAAAGGACAAAAAGGACAACAGAAGAAAGAAACAAAAAACAGCAAGGAAAGAAAAAACGAGCAATTTGTTTATTTTTTTTAAGAACGAATACACAAAAAAAAATCAATACAGAGC
Source organism: Gossypium arboreum (assembly GCF_025698485.1). Lineage (NCBI taxonomy): Eukaryota > Viridiplantae > Streptophyta > Magnoliopsida > Malvales > Malvaceae > Gossypium > Gossypium arboreum. The sequence continues at coordinate 137,118,328 of NC_069077.1, forward strand.
AAAAAAAATACACTTCAAAGGTGGTTCCTTTCTTCTTCTTTTTTTATTTTTTCTCTACTCTTTATTTTATTTTTATTGAAAAGAACTAAGCAAAAAAATATAAAAAGGGGCCAAATCTTACCCTTTCTTGCGTTTTCGCCTCCATAGGCAGTTGAGGTCTACTGATTCCGAAGAAAATTGGCAATTAAGAGGCTCGGGAAGTCAAAAAACCCAAAAAATGGGTCTTTTTAGTTTCCAGCCATCGTGGACGGCGGCGCCATCACCATCTAGCGGAGGCCGTTGCTGTAGTCCAGCGTCGGACAGACGACCGGAGTGTGGCCGGAATGGGGAGAGGGTGAGAGAGTTTGGAGAGAATTTTTTTTTTTTTGAGGAAGAAGAAGAAAATAAAGGTTTTTTAAAAAAAATTTATTTAAATAAGGGAGCAAAATGGCGCCGTTTTGGGTTAGAAACCCAGGCTCCAAAACAACGCCGTTTTGAGCCTTACCCGCACACTGACCCGACCCATCCAGAGGATTCACGTGTTTTTTATTAATGGGATATTTGCCAGTTTAGTCCTTCTGCCTTTTATCCTCTTGCAATCAAGTCTTTTTAATCTTTAATTTTGGCCTTGTAATTTATTTCGATTTTCAATTAAGCCCGCCTTGAAGCTGCGCATTTTGGAGAGGGTTATTTCCCATTTTGGTCCCTCCTTGTTATTCACGCATTCAATTTGGTCCTTTTCTTTTATTTTATTTTCAAATTCCCCCAATTTTTGTTTTTAAAATTCAATTTAGTCATTTTTTGTGATTCTTGATTATTTTATAATCAAATTAATTAGTTGTTTATTATTATTATACTTTCTCTTTTGTATTTATTTGTTTGTTTTGTTATTATATTATTAAATTAACTGGTATTGTAATATTATTGCTATTATTTTATATATATATATATATATATATATATATGTTTACCTAAAATCTTATATATATCTTATTTATCATCTGTCTACTTATATACTTTGATATAATTTTAAAAATACTTTGTTTTTTTTTCTTTAAACTTATTCCTTCATTTGGCTAATTTTATTATTTATGTGTTATTTATTTATTATTCTTTATTTTTTAATAGCTAAATTTAACACTGATTCTATTTATTACATTTGTTTATTTTGTTCATTATACTTTTACCTTTTAAATATTTAATTCCAATATGGTTTTTATTTATTTATTTATTTATCTTTCCTTTAAATTTTTGCTTAAATTTAACATTACCATGTTTATTTTATCTATTTTATTTAGTCATTTATTCGTTATTTCTTCTTTTTATTATTTTTATTTTTACTACCTATTTTCATTTTATTTGTATATTCGCATTTCATTTTTCCTCATTTATTTTGCAATATGAGTTTTAAACTTAGTGAGTTTCAACTTAATTAGTGTTTTGATTAATTTTTCTTATTTATTTACTATATTATTTATTTATATCTTTAATTTCATTTTATTTTAACTTGATTCTTTATTTTCGATATTTTATAAATTATCTTTCCTTATATTTTTTATGTATTTATTCCTTTGCCCTTATTATACCTAAAGTTGGTATTTTCTTTTTATGTGCGCTGATTTATCATTATTATTACTTATTTTATAATTTATTTTATTTCTCTTTGATTGTTAATGTTGGTATTAAAGTGAAGTGTATTATATGACTATTGCCATTATGTGTACTATAGAATTGTTTATTCGTATTTTCATATTCTTGTTATTCATCAACATAATTTTGTATTCATGCATTGTTTTAATATTTCATTAGTTTTTTACCCTAAATTCATATAAAAAAAAAGGGATTCTCTAATAAAGGCAATATTTCGTGTTTGAAAATTTGAGAGATCGTGCCCTAATGTACTGGGTTTTAATTTTTCTCGTTTGATCCAAATGGCCGAATATCCTTTTAAAATTAAAATGCATGAGTTTTGAAAATCAAAAGACAAGCTTATTCTCGAGGGTTTAAAATGTCGTGTCCTAACGTACTGGATGTGACATTTTATTACTTCGGGACAAGAAGGTCTTTAGCATCCACTCCGATTTATCCAAACATTTTTTTGTAAAATTAACATTAATAAAAAAGGATGATCGTATTTTTAAATTCTTTACGAATTTTCATCTTTCGATATTAAGACATTAATTAACCAATTAGGTACTAAATTTGGGCGTTACGAGGGTGCTAATCCTTCTCGTACATAACCGACTCCTGAACCCATTTTCTCCAATTTCATAGACCAAAATCGTTGTTTTAGTAAAACAAAACATTTTATTAAAACAATCAAATTACGAGGTGATCCGATTACACCTAAATAAAAAAGATTTATGGTGACTTTCATTTTCGTTTTTGTTTTCAAAATAAAAAGTCGCCGTCACTTTTTTAAAAAAATGGTTTCGACATTTAAATTGACTCGAAAAATGAAATAATTCTAATAATTTAATTTGATTAACTCAAAAATAAAAAAATAAAGAAAAAAGATTTTTACTTACCAATGATATCAAAACTGAAACGGATGAAGGAGATATTGGTTTAGTAAGTGTGGGAGTTATCTCGATTGTTGAAATTTTGGGGATGAAATTGAGTTGATGGGTTTAGTATAGACTTTTTCACTCTTGGTCTATTAAGTGAAGGCCCAAAAGCTTTCATTAAACTTTAAATTAGGCCGAGCATTTTGAATGAGTATTTGGGCTATAAATTTGTTAGGCTCTTTCAAAATTATTTTATACTCACCCCTTTCTATTCCTAATTGAAATAAAAGGATTAAATCGGACTTAAATTAGGTAATTATTTTTATATTGAGGTTTAAATTTATTTATCCAAGTTAATCTTTAAATTTGATAATTGTTCTCACAACGGGGTTTCAATTATTGGGATTTCAAGGAAATATCATCAATGACTAACTTGGAAAAAATGTTCAATCCCAAATTCAAAACAATTGTCAAGTGCAAAATTTAACTTGAACAAAAAAAAAGAGTTCAAGCCCTAATGAGAACATAATTACCAAATTCAGGCCCCAAAAAGTTATTTAATTTAAATTAAAAATAATAAATATTAGTTAATATATTATTTCATTAAAATATTAAATTTTATATAAAAATATATTAATCTCATTTTTAATAAATTAAATTAAATTTGTAAAGTTTATTAAAGATATTATCTAAATCACACTAATTATTATGAATATATCGTATTTTTTAATTTAAAAATTTTAAGAAATAAAATATTATTTGAATCTCAAATGTTGTTACACGTATCTCAAATGTTATTATAAGTGTATAACAATCACTTCTCTATAACATCTAAAATTTCAGTAAACAAATGAGATTGTTATAAAAATGATTCACCGTATAAAATTATCCTATTAAAAATATGTTTTACTTTTTAAAAATAAAATAGCCTTTTGTTATAAATTTATAATAAATTGTATTTTTCATTTTTAAAAATTATTTTAATTTTCATATTATAATCGAATAAAATTATTGAATTAATTAAATCAATTAAATAAAAATCAATGACCAAAAATAACTAGATGTAATGGCAAGGCATATTATGCATCTAAAAGAAGAACCTAAGTTCAAATATTGGAGAAAATTTTATTGAGAAGGATAACCACAGACCATGAGCTAGAAGTGTCTATAAATGGGTTGAGCCCAACAAAAAAATTAGGCTCATTTGCTAATAGGCTTAAAATTTTGCACAAAGTCGACCTAGTCAGTCTATATTAATTTTTTATAAATATAATATATTAAAAATATTAAACTAAATATTTCTCAACAAATTAAAAATAAATTTTAAAATATATATATACTTAAATAACAAAAATAAATGTAACTAAAACAAAAGATATATAATATCCAAATAATAATAAAATGTAACAACAAAATTATAAAATAATAATAAAATAATAATAAATAACAAGAAAATAATAAGAAAAATAATAATAATTTATTTTTATTTTTATCTTCGAGCCGAGCCAAGCTTAAAAAAAAACCTTATTCAATACGTGACTAATTTCTTAAACAAACCTTATGTTTTGCCAAAACCTTTTTCGTACCTATATTAGACTGTGGATGGACAAATCAAGCCTGAACATGGCATAAAAAAACAATAAAAAAATGGATGATTTAATTAGATGAAACATTAATGGAACCAAACCTGCTTTTTAAAGTCCTCCATCAAATCCCATAGCCGGCATGGTCCTGTATCATGAACCAGTGTACTCGGCTGCTTTTATTTGGTTTGACCATGATGTGGAAAGTCCAAATGAACAAGACTGCCCTAAAAGCCACCATCTGACATTCAATCAGTGTTTTAGGTTTTGATTAATTTTTTTTGGGTTTCAGGTGTAGATTGGTTGTTAAGTTATGTTTCCACTATAATTCTAATCATATTAATATTTGTGGGCATGAAAAATGGCGAAAAGATTTTGTTTCCTTACTAATTTAAAAGTCGGCATCACGATTCACCGCACACAGATGCTGTGTCTGTGTGTAACTCATTTCTACACCTACAAACCTACCTCCTCCTCCTCCTCGAGTTTCACGCTGCAACATTTTTTATATCTATTCCTTTGCACTATCATGAAATTTCCTCTTTTCATATTTCCTTTCGAGTTTAAAGGTAGGATTTTAAATTGACTAAATTAAAAATTAGTATGAACTGGTTAAATTAGTTAAAATAATTTTATATTTTTTTAATCTAATCAGGAAGAGAAGTTATTATTAGAAAAAATAATTTTAACACTTGTCAATTGAGTTTTAGTTCGATTCGTATTAATATTGTTGTCAGTATAGGAGAACGTGGGTTCAAATACGCTGAATTGTATTATCCTCCTATTTAATAGGTTAGAGAGAGATTATGGGTAGTTTTATGCATTATATTAAAAATATAATTAATAACATACGATTCATACCTATAAATGTTAACCACGTTATTAAAATTAAACCGAACTAGTCAAATTAAGTATTATTTGATACATTAGTCTAGAGTAAGGGAGTGAACCGATATGAATTAAAATAAAAAAATTTTTGATTGAACCAAATCACTTAGCTAACTAAACCCATTTATATATATATATATATATATATATATATTAATATGCACTACAAATTTATAGGTAGGAGCCAATGTACCTATATTCATTGTATGACTGGCTTTGACTTTTTCCCCCAACTATTTCAATGCTACTTCATTTTAATTTTGGATTTGATTGTCGGACTTTTCTCTTGGCCGGTTGGAAAAAAACAACATCGTGGTTGTTTAAGGGTAGAAAATTTAAAAATCGATTAAATTTTATTCGATTAGTACGTGTATTATTTTTAATATAAAAAAATATGGGTTTAAATGTGTAAAATCGCATTATCCTTCTATTTATGAATTAAGGAGAGACTATGAGTAGTTTTAAATATTGTGTAAAAAAATAAATATAATTAGAACATAAAATGAGATTAATAAAAGAAATTTAAAAAAAAAAAAAACTTTAAAAACTATTAAACCCCTCCTCTTGGCTGGTAGGAAAAAAAAAACACAACCCCACCCATGGTTGTTTAAGAAAAGAAACCCCCACAAGGTACATATTAAAAATAAATGTTTACTTAATAAGATTTAAGAAGCTTAATTTTTTTTAAAGCTTTTTACACCATAAATATAAATATATTTACAATTTGATCCATGTGTTTTTAACATGTTTAGAATAAATTTGTGATGACATTTAACGTCTAAATTAATTGTTAAAACTACAAAAAGACTTGATTTACTATGTTACTGATATATTTTGAAGATTCATTTAGAATATTGTAAAGTTTAAAAATTAATTTGAAATCCGAATCATGAAATTAGGATGTTTGATGCAATTATTCTGGAAAATCGACAACAATAAAATGGGTGTGAATTAGATCTACTCATGAATCGAATGGCTCACCTTTCTTAATAAGCTCGGCTTGACTTGATTTGAACTTGAATAAGAAATTTAATGCATTTCATCAGATTTGATCCAACTCTTTAACTCAATTTAAATAATAAAAATATCAAAATTTAAATATTAACATAAAATATATTTTAAATATTTTATTAATTTTGAAACAATTAAACAAGTCGATAAAATGATTGAAAAACTTGAATTTAAAAATTATTTTGAAATCAAATAAAGATCAACTCGAATCGTGAACACCTCTATTATATGATATTATTATAGTTCTAAGGGCTAAATAGGCTAAATATACCGGGGGTTAAGATTTAGGGAAATAGACAGATTTTAGAAAAAAAGTGAAAGCACGTCTAACTGTACAAGCTTTCCTGATAACTATGCAAAAAGCTCGTTTAACTAGACGTGTTTTCATATACTCTCTCCTTAAATCTTGAAAAAAAAACGTATTTAATCTAATAAAAAATCGACATATATTTGTTAGTGAATTATAAGCATGTTATTATTCATTGATTTTTCCGCAACGTAAAAACTCATAATTTTATAAGAAAGAAGACGTCAACATCCATGTCAAAACTTTTTAACATGACAACATTATCAAATTAAAATTACTCCAAAAAAAAGGAAAAAAACTTTATAGCTATATGAGGTACCCAATCAATTAAAATATTGTTTTTAGGTAAATTACACTATTAGTCCTCTAATTAGTAGTGAGTTTTTGTTTTATTCACCAAATTATAAAAAATTTCAATTTCGTTATTAATGTTTTCGATTGATTCTATTTTTGACACCCTCCATTATACTGTTAACAGAAATGCTGATGTGCCATTTTTATTTAAACAATAACATATTTAGTCTTCAATATTTATATATTTTATCAATTTAGTCATACTATCAAATAATTCAATAAATTCAACTCTTCTATCAAATTGGTCCTTAAACACATTTTGTTTTTTAGTTATATAAAATTGACATGTAGGTTAAAAAGTATCAACCGTTGTGTCATATAATTTTTGATTTATTTGAATTTTCATGAATAAAAATTATTATTTAATTAATTCTTTTAACCTAAAAGAAAATTGGTAATTATTTTTCGAAAACAGGTGATGGTAACATCGTCGGCCACCATCATAGATAGTTTTCTCTAGTATCAGAATTTAAAAAAAAAAAAATTACAAGTCAAAGCGAACTTATAATCCCTAATCAACCTAAACAAAAAAAAAAACCCAAAGGCTTCGAGTAAAACCTCAAATTCACTCGAATTTTTTTCTCAATTTAGTCATTCTAAATAAGCTAATTGTGTAAATTAGTCACTATCGTTAAACTTTCTGTTTTCTTTCAACGGATTGTTGATGTGGCACATTAGCACATTGACTGATAGACACATGACATTTTTGTTGACTTTTGACTAAAGTTTAGGGACCTCCTTATAATTAGTCCAAAATCTCCCCCTAAACTTTATAAAAAGGTCACATGTCAATAACTTAATGGCTAATGTACCACGTTAGCAATCTATTAAAAGAAAACGGAAATTTTAACGGTAGCAACTAATTTGCACAATAATCTTATTTAGAGTGACTAAATTAAGGAAAAAAAATTGGAATGACCAAAATAGAACAAACCCTATTTTAGAGTAACCATGAGTGCAATTTTACCCAAAATTTTAAAATTACTACTCCTTTTATAATTTTTTTAGAATTTTTATATATTCCTAAAAATAATTTAGGCCCTCTTAAACTAATTAAATTATAATTAAATTCTCGTAAAATAATTAAAAATCAAATAAGTCCTTCACGTCAATATTTTTTCATAATAGATGTTATGTCAGTTGTCACGTCATTCCATATTAAATGTCATGTCATCAACCATGTCAGTACCTAACAATTTATCTGGGGCTTCGACAGAAAACCATATTGGAAGAGTTCAAATTAATTACTAACTTTCTACTAAAGGCTCAAATGGTTGTAGTTTTGTACAATGACTCAATTAATTTTTGAATTTTCCAAAGACTTTTTCAATACTTGAACTAATTTTATATTAAACTTTGTAAAAGCAATAATAAATTAGTCATACCTTTGAATGCAGAATAAGAGTCCTTACTTTGAATACTTTTATTGAAAGTAGAATAAGACTTTTGAAGATCAAGCTTACTGTATTGAAAGATTCTTGGGTTACAGTCTAAGATGCCAAGGCTACAGTGGGTGACCAAGAATTTGTAAACTGCTGGTAAATTCCTAGTGGAAAACTCCAGCTTCTACTTTGTCTTTAACCAAAGAATTCAAGCTTTCAAAGAAAGAACACTTTCATTGGAAGTTTTACAGTGTCAAGGTGGCTTTGCCTCTTTCAATACTACTTCTTTTCTTAAAAGAAAATTGTTGGAAGATTGATAGCTTTTTATTTACGAGTTTGTATTTAATATATTGAATAAATTTATTTACTTTCAGTAAGTCATATTAAGAAACGTTATCAATATAATATATTTACAGATATCAATTTACTTTTAGTATTTATATTTATGTATTATAAAATCCTATTTCAGTTCAACTTAATACAAGTCGAACATTGCAGGGTGTTAAATCTATCGTCGATAACGACAATATAGAATGATTGCAAAGCAGAAAGAAAAGGAAAATTAAACACGTAGATTTGGAAACTCTTTCGGGAAAAAAAATTACGGGTAGAGGAGGAGAAATTCACTAATGTTAAAATTTGAATTATACAAGAGGAGTTTTGACTACATATCTATTTAAAAGTTGAAAAACTTTATTCTAATCAAAGTCAAATAAAAAAAGTATAGTTCTATACGAATTCTACTTATTTTTACAACTGTATTATTTCTTTAACTATAACACAAGATCTGTAAAATAAAAATATATATATATATTTTAGGGATCAAAATTAAATTATAAATTTTTGAAAAAATTAAAGTATAATTTTATTATTATACGAGGCTAAATGATAAATTTAGCATATTTAGAGGGTTCCTAAATTGGTCAAAGCAGAAAGTAGAAGAATATTTTGATTTTGTTTTTTGAACGAAGGTTCCTTCCTTTCTTATACTCCAAATTTCCAATTAATACTTTTGAATTTCTCTAAGAAGAAAAAGAAATAAAGTTACTTTTAGATAAAATTATTTTGGGTGGAGTTGTTTTTTTCTCTAGGATCTATAAATATTATTATATTACTATTTAAAAATATAATTTTATTCAATTATTTGCTCTAGAGTTGATGATGGGACAGGTCGGTTCAGGCCGGGCCCAAATAAAATTTTAGGCTCGGGTCCAGCTTGAAATATGGGCCTAAAAAATGTCCAAGCCTCGCCCAAAATAAAATTGTTAAGCCCAAGTCCGACCTGGCCCGACCCATATTAATTTTTTTAACTTATTTCATTAAATAAAAAAATTTAAAATATAATAAATTAAATACATTTAAAAACATAAATGATACTAAAACAATTTATAAAACAATACACAAATTGAAATTGAAAGTGAAATTAGAAATGTAAAGTTAAAAATTTAAAATGATTAAAAATAAAATAAAATTTTTATTATATAATGCCAAAAAAATCTTGCCCGAGAAAACGGGTCTCATTTTTTTGTCCAAGTCCATTTTTTGAACCTATATTTTTTCTTGAATCTCCCGTTTTTGGGGCAAGTCTTTAGGCCGAGTCAGGTGGCCCAACCTATGATCAGGTCTAATTTGCTCTCTCTTTTTCTTTTCATAACTATATTTGTTGACGACTAATTTGTCAACAACTGATTAAATATAGATTTGTTTCCAAAGGCCTGTCCAAAAATTAAGAGGATTTGAATAAATATATAGATTTAAAAAATGAGTTTGGATAAAAAATTAAGACGCATTTAAAAAATGGATTCGGCCTCGAGTAAGACTTTTTTGACCTAAGTTCGACCTGAATTAGCAAAAAGATTTAAAAAAAAAGGTCTATTATTTTCTTACTATTTCGCTACTATTTTCTTGTTGTTTTCTCATTATTCTTTGCTACTATTTCGCTATTATGTTATTATTCTTTGTTATTGGTTCGATATTATATAAATTTTATTTTATTGTTAATTTTGTTACTATTTTAGATGTATACGTTTGTTAAGTTGTACTTATTTTAGTGTCATTTAAGTATAAATATTTTTAATTTATTTTTAATTTTAGAGAAATATTTATTTTAATATTTTAATATTTTTATATAAAAATAATATAAAAAATTAATTAAGACGAATCGAATCGAACCTATTAAAAGGGTCTAAAATTTTGACAAAGCTCCATCTGAACCGAACTATGATATGTCTAATTAAATAGTAATGGAAAAAGAAAATTCCAGAATCTAATTTGTCTTTGACGAAGGATTCAAGCTTTGAAAAGGAAAAGATAAACAAAGTCTTTATAGTGCCAAGATGGCTTTGCCACTTTCAATGATATTTCTTTGTCAGCAAAAAGAAAGTTGGAATTATGAGAAAACTTTTTCCTTTTTCTTTTTTAGAAAAATTATTAAGCAGAGGAGTAAAATTAAAATATATGATAGATTTTAATTTTATTTGTGAAATTAATTTTTTAATAAATAAATAAAATGCAAATAATTTAACAGTGGATATTCATATTAATTTTCCACTCCAGTCCAAATCTATAAAAAAAAAAAGAAAAAAAAAAAAAGAAAGGTTCTTCCCACTTAAATTTAAGAGGTAAGTGGTCTTAGCCATCACACCCATCATTATAATGCAAAACGAACCAAAGCATTTTGGTTCCAAATTCCATACTTCACTTTTGAAGTTTTGGTTTATTGAGAAACTTCTAAAATATAGCTTTAAACGTATAAATATAAATATTTTATAATTAGAAATTTTATCGACGCATACGTATGAAATCCATAAATATAGAACATAGATGTGTGTGTTTATAAATAATATATGATAAATAAGAAAACGTAAGGTTTGAAACTAATAATATTAATGCATATAAAATATGTATGAAATTAAAATAAAAATAGTTTAATTTATGAGTAAAAGAAATAAATAAATACATCGTATTAAGAATATTTATCACGGTGTTGTCATTTTTCTATATCACTTCAGAAAGTTATTAAAAAGAAAATTCAATATTATTAGAAATATATTTTAAAAATTAAATATCGAGTTTACTTGTGACACCAATGCAATAAGTGAGATTATCTATATTAGAAATCCTATCACCAAAGACGAATCTAGGGGAGGCTGGAAGGGGCCCCAGCCCCCCTAAAATGTAAATTTATTATTTAGGCCCTTAAATTTTTTTAAAAATTTTAAATTAGTAAATATAAAATTACACTTCGGCCCCTTAAAATTATAAAAATTTGATTTAATCTTTTAAAAATTATAAATATATAGACTATAAAAAATTAAAATTTCACTCAACTCCTAAAAAATTATTTTGACTTCACCCCTACCTATCACGTGCGTACGCTTGTACAAACCACAAATATAAAACTCAAATGTATGACATCAACGCAATTAATGACATTATCTATATACAGAAAATTGGTAAGAAATATTAAAATTTTTAAAAAAATTATTTAGGAATTATTATTGGTGTAGTTGTAAAGATTTTGTTTATAATCCTTCGAACTTGAGTTCAATCCATAAGCATATTATTTTTAGTTCTTTTATTTAAAAACTATATAAAAATATGAAAGACAAAAAGTCCATCAAAACAATAATAGTAGCCTTTTAATAAAAGAATAGATTAGTAATTTTTAACTGAGTTGATACTTGATTAGCTCGAACACCAACTTAATAAGAGGTTTTGTTAATAGTATAGATATACAATATGACTCTAACAGTGAAATTAGTTAAAAATATTTTTAATAAAGTAATGTATATTAACATAATATTTTTTTCCTTTTACTATTTTTATTTAAAATGCTTAAATGTTTAGATGTTAAACCGAGATTGATGTGTATTTACTTATAAATACTTATCATTCTATTTATGATTTAATTGTTGAATAAATTAATATAATTATTTTAATAAATATTATTATTTAAAAAATTGTTTCCTCAGCCACAAATATGCGATACGAAGTATAAATATTAAATATAATATTTATATTTATATTAAATTGATTTCAGAATATCACAATTTAATTGAGTGACGAAATCAGTTATAAAAATATTATTTATTTTAAATCATAATTAATATTATTTTTCGCATACGAAAACGTTAATCATTATTCAAACCCCGAAAGTACGTCAAATTAAGTAAAAGATTAGACAAAGATTTGTGGTTGGTAAATGTGTTTAGATAGAAACCCAAAACACTAGCTGGTTTGAAAAGGGTTAATTACTTTTTAGCTCTTGAATTATTTAATAAATTGTTTAATGTAATATAATTATGGATAATTATTTGGTCCTAAAATTTAAAATTTCACAAAATAATGACAAGTATCCTTTGAATAGATTCAAAAATATAAAATTAAATAAATAAGATACTTGTTACTGTTATAACCCCGTATTAAATTTGTTTAACGATTGTGTTATTTGTCTAAATTAAAATATGATTGGATAAAAATTTAGTCCTGTTTAAAATATGCACCAGGCTTGATTTCCAATATTTAAGTTTTAAGCTCGACTTAACCCAAAACACTAGAACACGCACATCAAATATTTATTGGACCACATGATGTTATTTAGTTTGGATACTAAATTGAATATTGAAACCAAATTTAAGTATTAAATTGGGAAAAAAAAGCGTAGATGCTAAATTGAACATTGAAGCTAAATATGGGTACCAAATTGTATATTAACCCAATTATTAATATCTCTAACAATAACTGTTGCACGAAAATAATTCCTTTCTTTACGTTGATAAGTTTAGGGATGGCAGAAAAAAAAAATCTTGTAACCGACAGGTTTCGAACTGATTTGACTTAATAGTATTGAGTAGTTTTTTTTTTTAAATCGAGTTTCGAGATGAGTCAAGTCAAGTTAGCTTTATAGAATAGTAGGGTTGGGTCTAGTCGAATTTAGCGTGAAATAACAAAATTACCCTTACATTTTTTAATATTAAATTAAGTTAAAAATCCTTAAACTTTATTACTACCAACATCATTTTATCAGTTTTATTCCCATTTCAACTAGTTTCTTTTTTCCTCTCATTTTAATTTTTTTCCCAAGTCTCCTCATTTCCATTTCTTATTTTTTCTTCTTTGATGTAATACATATTTTTTACTTAGTCATCCCAAGCATGTTTTTTTAAATATTTTAAAATTTAATTAATCACATTTTCAAATAAAAAATTGAATTTGAGTCGTATTGGATCAGATCAAATCAAGATCGGATATATAATTAATTTTTAAATTTGTGTTTGAGATAGGTTAATTTTTTTTTTTTTAAATTCGGAATCAAGTCGAAATCAAAGTATGAAGGTAGAATATTAAGTCTAAGATTAAGGCGAGCAAAAATCCAACCCATTCCATTCTATTGCCATCACTAGACAGGTCACATATAACTAATATAGAATTGAGAGAGGGAGAGAGGGGAAGAAAAAGTAAAAGAAAATTTATTTTAATTATTAGTCCATGTTGCCATGCAGCCATATTGGCTTAAAAAATTATTTAAATTGATTATTACATGTCCAAAGCATTAATTAACAATATCAGAGATGGCTGTATCATTAATTAACATAATAGTAGCAGCCATGAACAGAAAAAGAGAAAAAAAAAAAAAACATAGTAGTAATATATAGTGCATGTGAATCCTAATTAACAGTTATACTTTTTTTAAAAAAATAAAAATTAGATTAAATTTTATCTCACTAGCTCGGGATGTCGGTGAATGAAAATATATTTATAAAATTATTTTAATAAATAATTATTCGTAAAGTGATAAAAAAATTTTCTATTTGAATTTGTTGATTTTTGATTGATAATATAGATGCTATAAATTAAGTGGGGTAGTGAGGAAATTAAGAATTAAGACTGAAAAAGAGAAATTATTATTAGCATAAATCTATTACACCACTTTTGGCCCTAGAGGGTTGGTGTAGTCAAGTGTGAATTTGAAACCTTGATTTGGAAACATAGAAGGGAAAAAGGTAGTCATTAATTTCTTTTGACTTTCACATTTATTAAGAACAAAAATTCCGTATGTATTTAATATATAGATGGCGTATAATTTTATAAATTATTGATAAAGGAGATATCTTGTATAATATAAGTGAATCTATTTTAAATTTATTTTTTTGTGTGTTATAAAAATAAAGAAAATTTAATTTATTAGCTCTATCAGATTGTAAAATTGTTAAAAGTTTCTTAGGAGTTTCAGTAAACACCTGTACATCAACTTTCTTATTAGATACCATTTTAGTTAAATGGTTTGCAGCTAGATTTCTCTCATTTGGGATATATATTACTTGCTATAAGGCTTGAATGATCATCCTGATCAGAATGGAATTCAAAATAGCTAAAGCCCTTTACTAAATAGCTAAAATTCTAAAATTTTCAATTATTTATTTATGTTACTAAAATTACACGGATTCATTTATTATTTTAGAAATTATGTATTTTAAATTGTTTATTCACTTAATAATTAAAAAATGTCAAATTTAAATACATTTGACTGAAAAATCAATAAAGAATTATATATTGATGGATTGGTGGCAGTTGATTTAAGCAAGTCTTTCAATGAAAACAACTAAAGAAAAAAATGGATGAATTAGCATTGGTGAAGAAATTTTCCAATTATTATTTTAATTCATTGAATTAAACATTCATTATAATTGAGTCCCTTAATAATCAAATGCAAATAGGCATACACAAATAGAAGGATATGACAAACTTTGAAACCTTATTAATTTTTTAATGGTACAATAAAAATTTTAACTCTCAATACTTACAATTTTTATCACTTTTGCCCTAACAATTTTTTTTTACAAAAATATTGATTAGACCATTAAATTTTAACGGCGCTATCATGGTCCTCATTGTTGACATAGAGTGGCAAAAAAAGGGTTGAGATGATGCTCTCATTGAAATAAAGTACACATAAATTACCACTTGAGTTGTCATATAAATGTTGTTAAGAAAAATTAATGATTTAGTAAGTATTTTTGTTGGGTAATTTACTAAAAAACGCTCATTTCAAAAATTATTTAAGGAAATGGGCTAATTTTTTGATTATTTACCGAAAAGGTCCGAATTCCCTGAAAGCGCATCCACGTCAGCGCGAACTCAGGGGATGTGTCAGCAAAACGGGTCCCTGGGGGAGCGTTTTGTCCACGTCAGCATAAAGCGTTTCCTTGAGGGCGCGCTTTGTGCTGACGTGGACAAAATGCTCCCCCAGGGACGCGTTTTGCCCCAACACTAACGGTCACTTGACCGTTTGACCTCCAACGGTAAAAAAAAAAATTATAAAAGGCCCCCTCCTTTCATTTTTTCACACAAAAGTCCTCTCATAATTCTCTCTAACTTCTATCAAATTTCTCTCATATTTTCTCAAAGCTCTCTTTAATTTTTGCAAAAAAGGCCTGTTTAATTTTTTTTTTGAATTAGTTTTTTAAATTAAAAATATTCGATCGTGTTAGCAATGGCCAGAGATTTAATTCGTCTCGATAATAAACACATATCCGTCGATCAAATGAAAATGGTAAGTGATAATTTTAATCAATTTTTCAATACTATTTAATTTTTTTCATTTATGCAATTTTAATTAATTTTTATTTTATAATTTTTTATAACAGTCTGTAGATCGAGTGTTGTAATAATATATCCGTAATATGTCTAGTTCTCCATCGCTGTTGATAGAGAATTACTTGCAAGATGCGGGTTTTTGGCATGTGGCCACGATAGGCCGGGGGTGCAAGTTGGACCCAAAACTAATCAGTGCATTGATAGAGAGGTGGAGACCCGAGACGCACACTTTCCATCTTCCATGCGGAGAGTGTACTATCACTCTGGAAGATGTGCAATTGCAATTGGGATTGCCGATAGATGTGTACATAGTTATCGGGTCCACTCAATCTATTGATTGGGGAGCCGTATGCTACGAGTTTTTGGGTGCTATTTCGGATAATATTAACGGATGTCAGATCGAGATAGGCTGGTTATGAGACACATTCTTGAAGCCGGATAATGATTCGACTGAACTAGAAAGAATAGGATATGCTCAGGAATACATTCTTAAGATGATTGGAGGTTATTTGATGCCGGACTTGTCACGAAACTGCGTACATTTGAGGTGACTGCTGAAACTCATTGATTTTAGAGCAGCTGGTGAATTTAGTTGGGGGTCTACCGTGTTAGCAACATTGTACCGGGAGATGTACAGGGCGACGCGACTGAATAAAGCCAAAATCGAAGTTTGCCTATCACTACTGCAATCATGGGCACAGTTCCGCTTTCCATTTTTACGTCCTTGAGTGAACCACCCATATATATTCCCACTGATAACGAGGTAAATTTTATATTAGATTTTACAATTATTACGTAGATTTATAATATAATTGTATGCTAAAAATTTATTTAATTAGGTGGAACCATTGGGCGAGTTATGTTGGAATACCCACCTCTCTTGAAGATATACGAATTCTATTAGACCAACAATCGGAAGCACAAGTAAGTAGTAAATAAAATATATATACATAATAAAATAATTGTTTCGTATTTAGTATTTAGTATTTAGTATTATATATAACTAATATTTTTATTATGTTCATATAGTTTCAATGGACACCATAAAAGGATCTGACAATTCGGGTAGTAATTCTGGATGAATTTTTTCAAAATCTGAACATTTGGCATGTGAAGGTCCCATTGGTCAACTATGCTATTATGGAGATACACCAGTCAAATAGAGTATTGCGGCAATTTGGATTTTGGCAATCGATTTCTGTGGAACTTGAGGTGCTCGATGATGAGCACAAAGTCGACTTACGGCTATTGAATACGAATTGGCCGAGATACTGGTCAGAATATATCAAAATGTAAGAAAATCAGTATGATTATATACCTACTCAAGAATCGATCATCATTCCTAAGTTAGCGTGCGTGCCGGAATACATACCATGGTTTAAGATCCATAGCAAGCCATATTTACTGTCGGAAAAGGAGAGGCGACGACAAATTTGTGTCCAAAGGGAACGACAGAGCCCTTTAAATCCAAGAAGAAGGGATAACGATTCGGGCCCATCAATAGTGCCCACACAACCACCGAGCCCATCAACAGCACCCACATGGTCACCGAGCCTAACACTTCAACCGATGAAACCCATATTACAGCCTTTTCAAATTATGCCAAGTGCGTATCCTAGCCCTTATATGTATCCTAACCGTTATATGTTTTCTTTTTCCAGGCCTAGGGCAGGTTAGAATGTATGGCCCAGTTCATCTCCGTTACCGATTACTCCGAGTCAACTGCCGATCAATAGGCCATCATCGCATGAGGGATCGGACGAGGCGCCGTCGGGGAGCCATTCTTTTTACCAATCCTCATTGCCTTTTGCAATTCAAACACTTTTGCCATGGGTGATGCAAACACCTCCGCATTCATTATTCGATCAAGTTGGGTCATCCTCCCAACACCCACAACTAGATCCCCTACCGGAGGAACCACAATCCCTGCTGGAAGCTAAACCAAGGAGGAATTCAGTGCTTAACTGACGACGACCCTCATGTGGCACTGATTCTGACTGGCACCAACATTGATTTTTTTAATAAAATTGTACAAAGTTTTTTTATATTGTTTCATTTAATAAAATAAAATTTGTTTTTAATATTTTAATTGTAATTTACTTTTTTAATTTTAATAAAATAAATGTTCTTTTGAATAAGGCAATATTTTTAATATTTTTTATATTTTTAATAAAATATAAATAATACAACATAATTTTATTACAACAATTATCAACTATTCCGATTTGGACATGGTTGAGTTGTATGACTTGGGTTCCTACACCATCCGCACAACTTCTGTTGGTTCTTTATTTCTCGGATATCCATATTGTTATGTATTCTAGTCAAGCAAGGTCGACCTTTTGGTTTGCGACGCAATTCTCTATCAGGTAATAACTTAAACGGAGCAAGTGATACAGACCGCTACTTACGTTCATTTGGAATCAGTAGAAATACGTGTCTCTACACGTTGTACATGTATTCTATTTTGTACACTTCGTCGACATAGCTCATGAGATCCAGATGGATATTCTGACAAGCTACAATTACATGAGCGAATGGATAACGTAATGTGTCAAACGTTCCACAGTCGCAAGTCCTATTTCTCAAGTGTACACAATATTGCATGCCAATAATACCTTGGTTCAGTCTGGCGAACTCTGTCACATGAAACTATAGGTTGTCGCGATCGTGACATACTGTGTGCATGGTGTTGGCCCGTGCCTCCACCTTGTTAATTTCTTGCATTACCTTCGTGCACCATACATGGCCTCCCTGCATTTGGCCTTTATAAATTGCATCTCGCTTTGGAAATAGTGTCGCTAAATGAAAATATGCCTCTCACACAACTGATGTTATCGGCAAATAATGCGTTCCTTTTAGAACATAATTTATGCATTCAGTCAGGTTTGAGGTCATATGACCATATTGTAGGCCGCCATTGTATGCTTATGTCCACTGTTCGAAAGGTATGTTACACTAATCTGTGCTTTCTTCGTTAAATGAACGCAAAACCGCCAACATCTCATGAAAACGGTCCTTATTTATCTCATACCCTGCCAATATAAGTTGATAGCGAAAATTACATACCACTCTTTCATTCAGAATAAATTGAATATTACAAACGAAATTATATTAATAGAGATTAAATACCCATGTTGATCACTTGTCGTCATTCAGTTGTAGATCGATATTGCCTATAGTAGTTAGACGCAACGTGCCTTAGGCAATACTGATTGTGTGTGCGATGCCATTGGCTTCCCTGTCGCTTAATTACGGCTAGTATTCCAGTGCCCCGATTCGATATAACACAGATATCAAGTTGGGGGTAGACATACCTCCTTAACCTAGAAAGAAAGAAATCTCAGTCATCAGCTGACTCCCCCGGTGTTATTGCAAATGCAATTGGAAGGATTCTCTTATTGCCATCTTGTGTTACAGCTAACAATAACCGGTGGGTATATCTACCATACATAAAGGTACCGCCAATTTGTACCAATGGCTTGCAGTATAGAAATACGTCCCGGCATTACTTAAAGTTCTAAAACAGATGCTTAAACACTTGACATCCACGGAACAATTGGTCGTTGTAGTACGCATGTACCATTTTAAGGTCTGTTATGCAACCTGGGACATATCTCTCCAACACCTAACACCATTGCCATACTTTATTATATGAAGCGTCCCACTTACCATGCATCTTTTCCAACGCTTTCTGTTTAGCTATCCAAACCTTGCGGTAAGAGGACATGTACCTCAATTGGCTACGAATATTAGCAATTAAGACCGGTACTGAAGTCTTGGGATCTACCATCACCTTCGGTAGTATTAAGCTAGCTAACATATCTGAATCCATCTTCGGATGATCTTGTGAAACATCTGTCAATGAAGTACATTAAATAATGCAACATTACGTGATAACAGTATTATTCAAAAACCCTAAACACCTAGTGATACTGTACCACCAACACATGTATGTGGACCTTTAACTTTTTTATCTTCCACAAGCCTGTTTTTTTCCTCAACGAGGTCATGATTTTCCATGAACATGTATCGTCTTACACTGCACACTTGGCCTCAAACTTATCAGATTTGGATTTAACCATGTTGTAGTTAACCTCGTTCATGATAGTATGTTGTTTCAATGTACCAAAAAAACTATCCTTATTGGAAAACTCCCTACCAATTTCTAATTCAATCGAATCCAATGATGAATTTGTACAATCACACCTTCTGTGTGGTAGATCTGGAAACTCCAACGCATCATCTTGAGATAAATCAACATTATGCATGTGGGTTGGAGGCGAGTATGCCCTGAATCACGGATCTTCTTCTTCTTCATCTGAACACCCTTCAACATCTTCAAGTATGGTTGGAACAGGCTCCGGTTCAAAAAATAATGCAACTTCTGCACCATCGGGCCAGGCTCTTGAGGTGCATCCACATCGGACTCATCATCCGACCCATCATTATCTGCAATGAATGAGGTCCCCTCGCCGGTGAATATCATAGGGAGTATATCATCCCTTCTTGTTGACATTTCATAACGTTCCCAATCAGATGTGGATTGCCAACCACTAGAAGTTGATGTTATTCCCCAGTACGTATTTTCAGTATCAAACATCGACCCACCGAGGTGCATATCTCATCTACCAACGGAGTGTCGTGCAGGGTTTGTGTATTCCATACTACTACCAAACACGGGCGTTTTCGTGTTTTGTCACCCACTTCGGAGTGTCAGACATGAGTCGTGTATTCCACTCGGACAACAGTCGATGTTGAAGTCGCAAATGCATCATTTGGTGATGAAAATTGTACATATAACTCAAGATATTGTGATCCATTGGCAATATGAGTCTGCACCATTAGCTCCAACTTACGAGGACCTTTGATGTCGAATGAGTTTGTAACGACCCAAATTTCAGTGATATCGGAATAGTGATTTGAGATCACTAAATCCGACATGTGAGTTTAGTTATTAGTAAGTAAAAGCTAAGTATGGTTTTAGAAACAATTTCGAATTAGTGAAATTATGAATTAAAAGAAATTTGTAGATTAAATAAGATAAAAACGAGGTATCAAGACCTCAAATTCATAAACTGAGCCATAAATATTTTTATAAATATTTATGGAGTGTTAGTAAGTTAGTATTAAAGTTTCGTTAAGAAATTTTAAGGTTTCGGTAGTGAATTGGGTAAAAAGGACTAAATTGAATTAAGTGCAAAATTGTGAAATGTGATTAAATAGCTCTAGTAATTATTAAAGGAGGACTAAATAGGTAGTTAAACACCTATTATTGGGCTGGAAGGCAGGTGTGTGCTAGAAAAATAAAAATCAAGTGTGAACAAGGGGCA
Source organism: Gossypium arboreum (assembly GCF_025698485.1). Taxonomy (NCBI): domain Eukaryota; kingdom Viridiplantae; phylum Streptophyta; class Magnoliopsida; order Malvales; family Malvaceae; genus Gossypium; species Gossypium arboreum. Next base: position 137,139,271 of record NC_069077.1, read on the forward strand.
AAATTGGAAATGGGTAAATATTAAATTGTAAAATATGATATATTAGGTAAAAATCTAGAGTTTTCTTCAATTTTCTTCATCTTCTCCAGAAAAAACACCATTGAAGGGTTCTTTTAAGCTGGTCTCTCATATTTCTATTACATGTAAGCTCAATTCTTGATTAATTCTTGTGATTTTTTTGATTTTGAGACTTTTGCAATTAGGTCCTAATATCTAATTCAATAGTTTTTGCTTTTATGAATATCTTAGAAAGTTACCATGAGTAAGTGCTGAAAGTTTATGATGATTTATCATGGAGTTAAGGTTTTAATTTCATTATATGATGATTTTATGAAGAGATTTGCATAGAAATTTATTTTAGGACCTAATTGTGAAAGTTGTCGAAATTAGGGTTTTGTGTTGAAGCTTGGAATGTCAAAGGCTGTGAAGTAGTTTGTAGTGTTTAGATAAAATGATGTTTGAAAGGAATTAGTTTGATTGATGAATAAATTGAATAGGGATTAAATTGTAAAAATTGAAAAGTTTGGGGTAATTGTGTAATTTTAAAAATTAAGGGCGTAAATTGTGAAATAGAATGGAATTGAAATAGATGCTAATGAAGGAATGATTTTATAATTATAGATCAAGAAAATGAAGTGAATTGTAGAAATGAGAAAATTCAAGAATAGTCCCTGAATTTCTACGACTTTTGCAAATTAGCCCAGGTAAGTTCATATGGCAAAGTTCAATTTTTGATATGAAAATCTTATGATTGCTAAATTATTTTATTGTAGATGAATATTATTAGATTGTATTAACTAATGAATAATGTGTAACAAAAAGAACAAATTAGTTGGAACAATGGTTTGAGTGCTTTCATTTTATGATTATAATGAATTGACGGAAAAGATGTGATATATGCTTCCGTATAAGACCATAGCCGGGCTATGGCATCGATATAATGTGATTCGCGTTCCCGTATAAGACCATAGCTAGGCTATGGCATCGGTGTGATGTGATAATATGATTCCGTACAAGACCATATCTGGGATATGGCATCGGTATGATATGTGATCCGTGTAAGACCATGGCAGGGCTATGGCTTCGGTGTGTGATGTGTGACAATGTGAAAGTCCATAGTTTACTATGGCAATGTGATAATGAAGCACTCAATCCCATTATTGTTCCCTAAATTGACAATGGTAATAAATAAGAAATGGGCCCAAAAGAATTAAGTTCGTGAATTACATCATGAAAATTATTCAAATGAGTTTATTAATGAAGTTGTGATTTGCAGGATGAATTAGTTTAACTAATAGATATATGATTGTGTACAGTGTTTGGTAAGATTTGTGTTCTTATGCCTATGAGCTTACTAAGCTTTTATAAGCTTACTTGTGTATGTCATTTGTTTTGTAGATTGACTTATATACATACGGAAGATCGGATCTACAACAAGGATCACACTATCCAGATTTACTCTGGTAGATTTTGTTAAACAACTTTTTGGTTTATATGGCATGTATAGGATTTGATTTAGTAATGTAATTATATGAATAATTAAGTATGCAAACTATGTTGAATGTGATGTTTTGTGATTGGAAAATGAAATATACATGTTTTGGTTTGAGATAATTGATTGGTTGGACTCTATTAGTGTATAATTGTATTTAGGTACAAGAAATGGATAAAAAGAATGATATTTGATTAAGATACATAAGTAAATGTTTTGGGCATGAATAGAGTGTGTTTAGTATGCGAAAATAGCTTTAAAATGATCAAAAATTATGTTTTCACACGGCCAAATCACATGGGCGTGTGCCCAGGCCGTGTGGAAAAGTCAGAATCTACACATGGGCGGGCCACACGGGCATGTTCCAGGCCACACGGGCATGTGCCCCTATCTTCAAGGAAAATTTTCCAAAGTTCCCGGTTTAGTCCTAAATCAATTCTAAAACATATATAGGGCCCCGTAGGCCCGTATTAAGGGCTTTAAGATAAAATTTGATAAGAATTGATCTGAACTGTAAAGTTTATAACTCGGTTTTGTATAAATATTAGTGTATAAGACCAGTAATGCCTCGTAGCCCTATTCTGGTGACGGCTTGGGGTCAGGGGGTGTTACAGAGTCATATCTCACGGGATCAGCCAAAGTACAAAATAGATACTTAATAGACAAAACTTTCATTGGCGTCGTTCCAAAGATTTTACGCCTAATTCTTTTACGAAGTTCTGTCAAATCTATGTTCTGGTTAAAAACTAGTCGCGCTGTGCTCTCCGATAAAAAAAACAACGTCGTTCTTCGTTTCATGGACCTCACCATCATAGTAAATAACATCACTAATACGTTCACTCATCTTCAGTTTTTATTCTACTTTAGCCTCAGTTTCTCTTGCTGAAACTTATGCAACCTCAGAATGAAATTCGACTTATTTATAGTCTAAGGCCAAATAGAAACTATTGTAGCAAAAGAGCGTCCACGTGGGAGCTTTTTTCAGTAATTTTGCTGATAGTGCATCCTGTTTGAAGCGTTTTGGACATTATTTGTTCAGAAACGTCTTCTCAAAATTATTTTTTCAAATACTACTGTAGCAAAAGAGCGTTCACGTGGGAGCTTTTTTCAGTAATTTTGCTGACAGTGCATCCTGCTTGAAGCGTTTTGGACACTATTTGTTTAGAAACGTCTTCTCAAAATTATTTTTCAAATACTACTATAGTAAAAGAGCGTCCACGTGGGAGCTTTTTTAAGTAATTTTGCTGACACTACATCCTGCTTGAAGCGTTTTGGACACTATTTGTTCAGAAACGTCTACTAAATATTATTTTTTCAGATACTATTGTAGCAAAAGAGCGTCCACATGGGAGCTTTTTTCAGTAATTTTGCTGATAGTGCATCCTAATTTAATTAATTAAACCTAAAAACCCTAAACCCTAATTTAATTAATTTTTTAAAATTAATAGTTAATTTAATTAATTAACCTAAACCCTAATTTAATTAATCCTAAAACCATAAACATAATAAAACACTAAACTCTTAAAAACCTTAACCCTAATCCCTAAAATCATAAACCCTAATTTAATTAATTAACCATAAAAAGCCTAATCCCTAATTTAATTAATTATTTTTAAATTAATAGTTAATTTAATTAATTAACCTTAAACCCTAATTTAATTAGCCCTAAAACCCTAAAACCCTAAACTTAATAAAACCCTAAGCTCTTAAAACCATAAACCCTAAAATCATAAATCCTAATTTAATTAGTTAACCATAAAAACCACGAACTTTAATTTAATTGATTTTTAAATTAATAGTTAATTTAATTAATTAACATTAAACCCTAATTTAATTAAACTTAAAACCCTAAACACAATAAAATCCTAAACTCTTAAAACCCGAATTGTAAACCTTAAAATACTAAATCAAGCACAAAAAATCCTAACCCTAAAAAGGGGCAAACCTAGGGGAGCGTTTTGCTGACACATCTCCTAACTTCGCACTGACATGGACGCGCTTTCAGGGAATTTAGACATTTCCGGTAAATAATCCAAAAATTGGCCCATTTCCATAAATAATTTTGAAAATAGACATTTTTTAGTAAATTACCCATTTCTGTTAAAAAAAATTAACTAAAAATGAAAGATTGGTGGTCAACTTGCTAAAAAAAAGAGAGAAAGAATTAGGACATAAATAACAAAATATGTAAGTATTGAAAGCTAAACTTGTTACTATGCCTTTCCTATTTAGACAAATCATTTGACATTCACGATGAGTAGGGACGGAGTCAGAAAATTTTTTGAGGGGGGTCGGAATAAAGTTGTATATTTTTATGATAGTAAAAGTGAAATTTCACCATTTTAATAGCCTATAAGTTTATAATTTTTAAAGGATTAAATCAATCTTTTCTCATTCTTAAGGGGGGCAAAGTGTAATTTTACCATATACCAATTTAAATTTTTTTAAATTATAAAAGGATTAAACGTGCAAATTTTCATTTTAGAGGGGGTTGGGGCCCCTGCCAGCCCACTTGACTCCCCCCCTGATGACGAGCTTCTTTTTTAGTTGTAAAATTTTATTTATATTTTTTTGGTATGTTATATGTTCGTTTTACTGTTTATATTCGAGATTCGTGGTTATCTATTCCAACAATGTTGTTTCCAAGATTCGAATTAGCGTTTTCTCCTTGAGAATGCAATGTAATTTATTATTGCACTCAACATTTGTTGATAAAATTTGTAGCGACGTAAAAATTTTAGCTTGGTCGCTAATTGTGGCGATTTAGTGAAAACTTGAAAAGTGAAGTTTGATTTTAAAAAAAATGGAGTCACCACCGATCATTTTTATATGTGTGATCGGACACCTAATAAAACATCTTTTTGAAAAGAAAATTTATTCTCGAACAAAAACGAAGGCTAAATTTAGGTCTACGTGAAAACCAGAGTAAAATAAGGTTCGGGAGTCGGTTACGCGCGAGGAAGGTATTGGCACCCTCGCGACGCCCAAAATTGGTATATCGTAAAACACGTGTTGTCTTGATTTTCAAAAATACGAGTTCAATGTAATATTTAGTCGTGATCCGATTGAAAGGACGAGAAATTTTAGTTTTTTTTTTAGAAGGACATACCATTTTAACACGAGTCAATTGATGTTCATCCAACATAGTGATGAAATTCGATGACTTAATGTTAAATCGGTACGTTGCCTTGATTATTGAAATTAATTAGAAAGCAAGAATATTATTTTCGACGTAATGTAAAGCAAAATTGATTTGGAATAAACGTAAATAAATGGAAGAGTTAGAAATATATCGAAGCAAATATAAGTGTGACAATAATATTACAAATAATAAATATATATGTAATACTAGACATAATACTAGAATTAAACACGAAATAGAAACAATGAATGTATATACATAATATTAAGAGTATATAAGTAAACTATATATAATGTTTGATAGTAAAATATAACTAATAATGTTAAAATATATACATAATATATACATACATATGTGAAAAATGTATGTACATGATATATAGGAAGAGTATATACATAATAACATTAAAATAAAATAATAGAGATAATAGTGAAAAGAATAAGTATAATAATAAATATAAGAAAATAATATTATATATAAAATATGTGTACAAGAATAGTAAAATATATGTACTAATATTAATAGTAAATATAGTAGGGTAAAATAGATATAATAATAACACGTACATAATACAATAAAAGATATATATACATATATGTGATAAAATATTAAAAGTGTATACATAGTATATATACTAGGGATAATAATAATGGTGAAGAACAAACATTAACAATGTGCTACATAAATGGACGTGAAATAGTAGTATGTACATAAGATCGTATAAAAATATATAATTATGGTACCAAAGTAAATACATAATATATATGAAAACGTAATATAATGTTAGAAATATACATACATAATTGTAGAAATAAAAATATGTATATATAGCACATACTAAAAGAATATTCATATAAGTATACATATGTATGTACTAAAATATATATAATAATATCACTTAAAGAAATACATATTAGAGATGCCTATACGTATTATGGGATTTTAAAAAAAATATATATATATATATATATATATATATAAATAATAATAATAATAAGTAATGAATAAATATAATGAAAATAGTAAATATAGAAGTAAAAGGAGAAAATATAATATATAAACAACAAAAAACTAAGTATAATAATGATATAAAGAAAATAAAACAATAATATGTTAAAATAAATAATAAATATAATAACGCACAATAGTGAAAAGCATGTCTATACGTATATAATAAAATATAGATTAATAATAATAATAATAATAATAATAATAATAATAATAATAATAATAAGGATAATATAAGTATATATATGAAATAGTATATAAAATATATATATAATATAATACATAAGTATATTAAAGACACATACATATAAAAAGATTATACACTAAGACATAATGATAATAATAATATTGAAGTATATAAAATGAATGTAATAAAGATCTTAAAATAAAGAAATAAAGTAGCATCATCAATAAATATACATATACATATACATATGCATACATAATAAACATACACTACTACACGTGATAAATACGATAAATATAATAAGTATATTATAATTAATAAATAACAGAAAATAATAACAAGTTAATTGGAAAATAAATAGTGAACTAACACAAAAGGACTAAATCGAACATGAAACAAATTTTTGGGGCAAATTCGAAAAAGAAATAAAGAAAAAGGATCCAAATGTGAAACGCGCGTAACCTAGGAGGACCAAAATAGCAATTTCCCCTTCCCATCAAAACGCAGCGTATATGAGGGGACTAAATTGAAAACCAAAAAAATATGTGGCCAAATTAAAAAACATGAAAGACTTAATTGCAAAACCTTTAAAAAGTGGAGGGGCTAAACGTGCAAATAACCCATCCGTTAAAAAAACACGCGGATCCTAGAGGGTTGGGTCGGGTCGGTCCGACCCAGGGCAAAACGACGTCGTTTTATGCCCTGGGTCATTAACGCAAAATGGCGCCGTTTCATTAACAATATAAAAGTGAAGTTTCTTTTCTAATTTTCATTTCAGCTGAGTTTTAGGAAAAAAGAAAGGGGAAAGGGTCTAGGGGGCTCTGGGCATGGGCGATTTCTGGCGATCGGACAGCCGTCCGGAGGTGCAAAATCGACCCCATTTTAAGCCCTTTTGTTTCCCCACCCTAGATCTGTAGTTAAAGTATCCAAAAACCTCAACAAAGCCGACAGAAATCAAGAGAAACCTTTCGGTTCTACTCTCCGATTGTCCCAAACAAGGTAACATTTGATATCTTTTGTTTATCTATTTAAGGATAATAGAAATAAAGAGGAAAAGGAACAAAGAAATCACCTTTCCCTTCGATTGCTTCTCAATATTAGTTGTTTTTGTATTGATTTGTTTTTTTTGAATATTTTGAAAAAAAAAGAGAGCCCTGGTACAAACGTTTTCATTCGGTTTTATAGCCTATTTTGTCACACTGTCTGCTTTCTTTTTGTTGCTGTTGCGTGTCTTTCTTGTTTTGCAGGTGGAGCAGGTGGTGGACGGCATGGGTGTTGCGGCGCTGAGGTGACCTTGTTGATGGGGTAGGTGGCTAGGGTTTCATACCATTCTGTTTTGCTTGCTTTTTTTTTTTTTTGGTTGTTGGGCTAGGTCTAGATTTATTGGGCTTGATTATTGGGCTTCAGGGTTTAGGGGTTAGTGGGTTGTTGGGTATTGTTTGGGTTTTAAGGGGTTTGGGTAATTGGGCTAATGGGTATTGGGTAGGTTGTATGGGCTGAAGGGTTGTTAAATGGGTCAACCGGGTTTGTAAAAGGAGTAAATGGGTTTGTAAGGGGTTTAATTAAATGGGTCAGAATTGGCCTGTAACAAAATTATATTTTTATTAGTTAATATATTAGTTATTACCCAAAAATAAGAATTAAAAAAATAATTTTTTATTTGTTCAAGTAATTTTTATAAAAAATCCTAAAATTGATGTCATTTTTTTTAATAATCTCATTATAGGTTTCAATCATATCTACTCCATTTGACACAATACTTAGAACAACTCATGACTTCTCTTTAACCCATAAATCGAAAGATAATGCACTGAAGCGCACTTAAATCATATCCTCAACCATATTTAAATTGTTGTTTTTCTTATATATATACAATATTTGTTTTTCTTATATATATACAATGTAATAAATGAATTTTGTATGCTCATAAATTTATGATGCACATTTTTTCAACTTATAACATTTTTATTTTTTAAAACATGTTTATTATTTAAAAATATTAATTCAATATAACATTTTGGAAAGATGTCAAAGTTAAATGTATTTGACACATCATGTCAAAGTTACAATAATACGTACAATATGTTTGGTTGAAAAGTATAGGTATAAATATAATAACAAATAAATATATTTGAAAAGGAGTCAAACCAAAATTTTTGGGTAAATTATACTAGTAGTCACTTAATTATTAGTAAATTTCTTTTTTGGTCACTCAATTATGAAAGGTTATAAAATGGTCACCCAACTATTAGTACTTATTTTGTTACTCAACTATAAAAAAGTTACAAATGATCACTCAACTATCAATTTTGTCTTTTTTGGTCACAACTAGTTGATGATGGCAGCTTTTAAAATGTGCATAATAATAAATTTAATCCTCAACATTTATAAATTATGTCAATTTAGTCTTTATTCTAAAAAAATTATCTTCAACATTTATACATTGTGTAATTCGGTCTTTCTTCTTCTTCTTTTTTAGTTTTACTCTTTTTTTTTGTAACATTAAGAGTTAACTTTAAAAGAATGAGAAAAGATGAAAATTATTATCTTAAATTTTTAGTGTTTCTATTTTTTGTATATTTTAAATCAAATTTAGCTGATATTTTTAAGCTTTTTAGGTGAAATGGTAAAAAAGAAGAAGAAGCAAAGTTGCAAAAAAAAAAAAACACAAATTACACAATGTGTAAATGTTGATGGTTATATTTCCTAGAATCAAGACTAAATTGACACAATATATAAATGTTGAGGGTTAAAATTGCTATTATGTCAATTTTAAAAACAGCTATCGTTAGCCCAATAGTGACTAAAAAAGACAAAATTGAATAGTTGGGTGACCGAAAAAGAAATTTACTAATAATTAAGTGGCCATTTTATAATTTTTCATAGTTGGATGACCAAAAATGATATCTTAGTAATTAAATTACTACTAGTGTAATTTACCCCTTTTTTTTTTTTTAGGAACAGTTTTTTAGGGTCAAAATGCAAATTCCCAGTGTTGTTCCTCCATCCAAATAACTATAACTAAATTAAATCATTACATGGCACACCTGATCTAAAAAATCGAAATATATCGTAACTTAAATAAGGTTTACTCAATATAAAATTAAGATAAAATTCAAAAGAAATATTAGAAAATCTATAAACAATATTAGATATCTTTAAATATTTTATGTAAAATATAAACATGCTCATAAATATTAAAACAAAATAAAATTAAACAAAAGCTGGATAAAAATTTAGCCTCCAGCCATTAATTTTTTTATATATCAACTTTTATGCTCCAAACAATTCACTTAAATGGTGCATATTTTTACGAATTGCTGAATATAGGGACCTCTTCATAACTTCTATATATAAAGTTATGCATATGTACGTTTTTCCATTAAAAAACATACCGCATTCATAATTTTTTCAAATGAAGCATTAACACCTTCAATAAATACTAAGCACAATTTATGTTAATCAAAATATGATAACCATCATCATTAATAATGTTTTTAATTAACATAACTTAAATTGATAAAATTGAGAAAAAAACGTTTGAAAGTTTTATATATATGAAGAAGAAAAATTTAGGAGAAATTCACGGGAGGAGATTTTTTTTTTAAAATAATTTCATTATAAGTTTTGGTTATATGTGTTCTTTTTTGTATAATATCTAGAATTACACATAACCTATAAATGGGAGTATAATACATTTCAACGCACTGAAACTGATTTCTTCTTGTATTGACAATAATACCTATGTTAATCGAGTTAAGACTCAATCGAAACAGGACAGAGATTTTAACCTCAAAAAATCGACTAATTTGAGAGGGAGGAAAGGATAAGATGGAAACAAAACGAAAACCATTAGCATCGGTTGGAAATTCAAGCAGCCCCACAATATGGTGAAACCATAATCCAATTTCAAAGCCGAAGGGGTAAATCGTAAGTGGGATAGTGACTTGAGACACTATGGGGCCAGTGTGTGTGAACGTGCGTTGGGTAGTTCGGGTCAACTCAAGAATCCTTATTTCCAAAGCTAAATTAATCAATCTTCACTTAATGTAATTTGGCATTAAATTGCCTTGCAATATCTCAGCAATTTCCGTATCAGTTTTCCTTAAATTCACTTTTTTATTATATTTACTTCTTATTTTTTTTTTAAAAAAAGAAATTCTTTGCCCAGCCTATATATATTTCTCCTTCCATCCTAATTCCTTCACAATTCAATCTTTTCTTTCTTTCTTCTCTCAACCAAACAAATAACAGAGTTTATAAAAGAAACCAATCTTTCAAAAAAATTAGAATGGACCGACTCTCGAAATGCGAAGCAAATTATGTGCCACTTACACCCTTGTCGTTCCTCAAAAGAGCTGGCAGTGTGTATGCTAATCGTACGTCCATCATCTACGAGAACACTCGTTTCACTTGGCGTCAAACCTACGAGCGGTGTTGTCGTCTGGCTTCATCTTTACGTTCTCTCAACATACTTAACAACCATGTTGTAAGTTTCTTTCAATCGCCATTTGTGTTACATGTATGTATGTTAGTGTTTTTTTTTTTTTCTTTTCATTGATGTTTAGAAAACATGTCTTTTTCGTAGGTATCTGTGTTGGCTCCTAATGTTCCGGCTATGTATGAGATGCATTTTGCTGTTCCCATGGCTGGTGCTGTTCTTAACACCATTAATAGCAGGCTGGATGCTAAGAATGTTGCCACCATTCTTCGTCACTCTGAGGCCAAGGCCTTGTTTGTTGATTATCAGTACGTGCAGTTGGCTAGCGAGGCTCTTCGGATTTTGATGGCGGATTCACAACAAGGGCAGTCATCGATGCCATTGGTGATTGTCATAGATGATGTAGACTCCCCCACGGGTGTTCGACTTGGGGAGTTGGAATATGAGCAGCTCATCCAAATGGGTAATCCGAGATTTGTCCCCATTGAGGTACAAGATGAGTGGGATCCTATTTCACTCAACTATACATCCGGAACCACATCGGAACCCAAAGGGGTTGTTTACAGTCACAGAGGGGCTTATTTAAGCACTTTATCCTTGATTTTAGGGTGGGAAATGGGGAATGAGCCTGTTTATCTTTGGTCTCTCCCTATGTTCCATTGCAACGGTTGGACCTTCACTTGGGGAATTGCAGCACGAGGTGGAACCAATGTATGTATACGCAATACCACCGCGTACGACATGTACCGAAGCATAGCGACTCACAAAGTGACCCACATGTGTTGCGCGCCCATCGTGTTCAACATCCTCCTCGAAGCCAAACTAAACGAGCGCCGGGAAATTTCCTCTCCCGTCCAAATACTCACCGGCGGTGCACCCCCTCCAGCCCCATTGCTCGAGAAGATGGAACACCTTGGTTTCTACGTAACACATGCTTACGGACTAACAGAAGCCACCGGTCCCGCTTTAGTGTGCGAATGGCAAGCCAAGTGGAACCATCTACCCGCAGAACATAAGGCGAAAATCAAGTCCCGACAAGGAATTAGTGTACTGACGTTAGCAGATGTAGACGTGAAGAACGTGGAAACCATGGAAAGTGTCCCGCAGGATGGGAAAACCATAGGGGAAATCGTTTTGCGTGGAAGTAGTATCATGAAAGGGTATCTCAAAGACGAAGTAGCCACCTCCAAAGCCTTTAAAAAGGGATGGTTCTTCACCGGTGACGTGGGAGTTATACACCCCGATGGGTACCTCGAAATAAAAGACCGATCAAAGGACGTAATCATATCTGGAGGCGAAAACATCAGTAGCGTCGAGCTTGAATCGGTTCTTTACAAACATCCCAGAGTTCTAGAAGCAGCAGTGGTTGCAATGCCGCACCCACGGTGGGGGGAAAGCCCTTGTGCTTTTATTTCATTAAGAGAGAACGAAACCAGCCAAAAAGGCGACGTGAAAGAAGCCGATATTATATCATACTGCCGTAAAAACCTCCCACATTTCATGATCCCAAAGAAGGTGAAGTTTCTATCACAGCTGCCCAAAACTTCAACGGGGAAAATACAGAAATTCCAGCTAAGAGCTATGGCCAAAACATTCCAGGTTACAGAGAAGAAGTCTACGCAAATCAATAAAGAAATTCCTCAATATCACGTGGAGGGTCATGAACAGATTCTTGCTATGTCACGCCTTTGAAAGTCAAAAAGAGATTAGTTAAATTAGTTCAAAGTCATGGAATTGGAATAAACTATACATGCGAGTACTTGTATAGAGGCCCCTTTCCTTGATATTTTTTATTTGCTTTTGTACCCTCTTGCAGATGGCTTGTGAAGAAACACTACTGCTTAATCTATGTTATAAATAAACAATTTTGTTGTTAACTCTGTTTTCTTTTTTATTGTTTAGGAAGATGGTTATCTCTTTTCAAAATCTGATTTGTCAAAAAATGCGTACAATTTCATACAATATCTCCTAGTTTTGAGTTATTATTTAGTCTATTCCTGTAAAGTAAAACAAAAACTTGAATGCACGTCATATGATGATTACTGAAGATATTTAAACTCTTTTAACATGATTCCGAATCGTATTACCTCATAATATGAAAGAAAAAAAAAACCTTCAGAGAATCGAAAATAAAAACCATTTAATTAAAAGAAATCATAATAATCATAAAACCCAAATTGATTATGATTATCAAAGACAAAGACAAAAGGTAGTCAGTGACCTCGACCTCCCAAATGGCAGATTTGTTAGTTAGTCTCTTAAATCTTTATAAAATTACATTTTAGTATAGTGATAAAATTATATATTGACCCCGCAATAATTTATGATTAATCTCTAATCCTCTCGAAGCAATTTTCTAACTTAATCCTTGGTTACTAAAACAATGGTTAAATACTTATTTGGATATGACACAAGAAACATCTAAATATGAAAGCAGTGCCATGAAAAAGAATATTCTTATTTTCATACAGAATTTCAAATTAATTTAATAGATTCTCAACTTAAAGCTTTGCGAATGTAACTTCTCGTATCTCGAAAATTTTGATTTTTATTCTATTGGAACTTAACATAAATATCTTCAATGGTTACATAAAAATCTTCAATGGATTGGTCAGTACATCCATCAAAAGAGGTGGCTATGCCCTCTGCTGTCAGCTCTGCATTTTTGTGGGGGTAATGAAATGTAGGTCATCCTCAATCCATGCTATATATAATAAAGGATGTCAACAAGGTGGATTGTTGTTCACTTGCTTGCTTACTTTATTATCCATTCATTTTAGCTTATAAATAAAGGGGATAATCGTACCTCTTCTTTGAACGAATATTAAGTTGGCACCCTCTAGTTTTAAATATTTAAATCTGAATTTGATTTCTTAAGGAAAAAATATAACAAAAATCGATGGCGGATTTTAAAATATATATATTTTATTATAATGTTTAAGATTTTAAATTTTTATTTTAGAATTATGGTTAATTTTTTTATAAAAGTGTGAAAAATTTTCACTATAATTCAAAGGCTAAATTAATAATTAACTATTTAAATTAACGTGTCATATTATCCTCTTAATGATAGTTAATGGAAAAATGACCAAAATGTAATAATTTAATAATGTTAGCAACTATTATGTAACTTTTAAAAGTTGGGTGACTGAAATGTAATTTTAAACAAAGTTTAAGGACAATTAGTGGAGTTTACCTAATTTTTTTGTGTGTTTTATACCACCTTTTAGAGTTAAAGTGAATTGAAAGAGTATACTCTTTTTCTTATTTTAGTATCGGTTAATTGATGAATTATAAAATACTAAAAATAATTTTTTAAATATATATTTTTAAATTTTAGAGTTAGGATTAAATTGATAAATTTTATAAATATTGAACGCTAAATTTATTAAATTTTTAACATGATTTTAATATTCTAAATAATTTTAATAATTTATATTTATTTTAAAGTTTTAAAATTATTATTAAATTTTAAAAATTTAAAATGATATTTAAACTATAATTCAAGAATTAAATTAATAATAAACCATTTCAATTAATATTTCACACCATCATTTAATATAGGATTAATTTTTATATTTCGAAATATACATAGACTAATTATTTTTTTTTTTATGTCCCCGAGTCAGTGAAAGCTACTGTATTATTTGGCATGTTATTAAGGTAGATGCTTACCTGCCACGCTGCTGTTTCGAGCTGACCATTGTCCCCACTTTGATGTTAATATGTGGGTATCCTCTATCAGTCTAATGAAATCCGTGAGTTTTGTCATTTACCACAAATTACAGAAGTAGCACATAAAATTTTATAAATCTATTCTTACATGTCGCATTCTAATTAATTGGATATGTAACGTGGCACATTTTGATTGTTGTCATATGCCAATCAATTTTTTAACTATATTTAAAGGATCAAATGAGTATTAAGTCAAAATTTTAAATTAGTATATAAAAAAATTGCATTGTCCCCCCCAAATTTTTTTTTTATTTAATCATTTAAAAATTATAAAAATATAAATTATTAAAATGGTAAACTTGTATTTAGTTCTCATTAAAATATACAATTACGTTCTGTTCTAAAAAAATTCCTAACTTCACCCCTGATTTCATGATAAATTTTGACTAGTATTCTCCAAATCCAATTTAGCTTGTAGGGTTGCCTCTAGAAGATTTCAGCTTGTTCTGTTATAAGCTCTCATATCAAGTTTTAGTGCCCCAAAATCTCTTTTATATTTTTTTGAACATTAATCTTATTATATGTTCTTATAATAATGTCTCAAACTACCTATAGTTTCTTCCCAACTCTTAAATAAGAGGATAATACACTTCAGCACACTCGTACTCACATCCTTCTACATTGTTAAAATTTTTTTAATTTTATATCAGCTGGACTAATTTCGCTCCAAGGGGTATGGTATCACTTATTTGTTATTATTGAATAATGCAATGACAATAAATTTGTATTGAATCAAAATGACCGGTAAAATAGATGAGTTTAGAAAATCTAATAACCATTTAACTGGGACACATGAATATACTAAATTAAAGAGTCTCATTAATTATCGATTGAGTATTAATTCGATTGTTGTCGGCATTGTTGTCGGTGTAGAATGGTGTTTATGAGCCGGACTAGATTTAAGTTGGACTTAAGCATAATATTAACATACTTTGTACTTGCTTAAGATTGGCCCAACTCGAAATATAAACTTTGTTTCATGCCTTAGAATTTTATTATATAGGTCGAATAATTTAAATGTTGGGTCGAATCTCCGATCAAGTTGTAATTATTATTATATAACACATACATTTTATTTATCGAGCACTTTACTAGAGATGTGAGGATAAATTTTTGAAAACGTTCATATCAAATAAAATATAAATTTAATTAATATTAACATTTTCAATTATTTTTTATTAACAAAACTTAGTTTCTTATTAACAACCAAGTAATTTAATATATTTATTTTTAAATATCATTTACATATTTATTTTCAATAAAAATCATATACTTTTAAATAAGCATATACGATAGTACTTAAAAAATTTAAGACTAATTTTGTCTTAAAAGATAATTTTAATTTTAATTACACAAGGATGACATATTTGGCTAACCATTGTAATTAGTGGACCCATCAAATTGAGTATAATTGAAACACCCTAATTACACTCTTCAATTCTTAGAGGAGAGTGAGAATTGAAATAATTACACATGTAATTTCAATTTTAAAAAATTATATCATAAGCATGAACACGTATGAGTATTTCGGATGAATATTACGAAAAGTTTCATATATTATAAATCTTAAAAAAATCTATTACAAAAATAATGTGTATTTTATAAAATTATAACAAAAAAATTATATTATTTAAATCCTTAAATTTTTCTAAAGTTATGACAAAAAGTTTTTATAAAAATAAATTATATGTTATAAAGGTGTTATAATATATTTATTTATAAAATTTAAGATCAAAAATATAGACGTAACTTATTTATGTATTCATTATATATATTATAAAAACAATATATTTAATCATAAAAACTTGTTATGATTTTTTTATCGAACTTCTTTATAAAAAATAACTTTTTAAAGTTATGACAAAAATTATATTATTTATAAAAATATTAAGAAAATTATTATAAAACTTTTTTATAAATGTTATATATTATAATTTTATATAATTTTTGCTTAATTTGTATTATAAAAATGATATAACCTAGTATAAGTCTTTTTCCAAATTAAGTTTATAAACATGGGGATTCATGTGTCTTTGTACATATACCTTATCAAGATGATCTAAGGGCTTAGAGAAACAAACTCCATTCATCCAGACAAATGAAATATAATCTCAAACCTAAAGATTTCAAACTATGTTTATAAACAAAGACTTACATTTTCCACTGTCCACATCTGTGTGATCCAACCTATGACATTTGTTGGAACCTAGCAAGTGCTTTCTTATTAATCACAGTTTTGTAATTATCGCCAGCTTGCACCTCAAGGCTGGGGTCCAACTTCTTCACCTGACTTCCAAGTCCTGTACTTTTATCTATTCCCTGTGCTTCAACTGCTTCTGTCATTCCACTTCCATCCTTCCCCATTCCCTATTTTATCACATCAAATGCACACAAACATCAAAACCTAATCCCCCCAAATCTAAAATTGGATGCAACTTTCGGCTTCAAAGTTACAGTTGTTAACAAAATGCCAGCTAAAGAAGATGAGCCTAATGTTATTTTCCCTGTATGCATAACAACTATTACCTAATAATAGAATGCAAAGGTCCAAAACTAGGGAGAAAGTGCTGGACAGGGGGATGCATCAGACAAGGATGTTCAGTTATTTCCCAAAATTTTCTACATATTTGTAGGATCAAAAAGCCATTCATATCCAGCTAATATGTGTTCGAAATGAGCAATTAGGAGGAGTTAGGAGTCAAGTCAGACATAATGGGGACAGAAATTTCAAGGGGAGACGTGTAGCAGCTCAATAGCACTTGAATATGTAATCAACAGCTAAAAGGTGCAAGAGAGAAACAATACCAATCCTTCATGCCAACCCATACTGCGGAGCATTCGGTTGCCCACATTGTTCTCATCAATTGCTTTCTTTGCTGTGATGACCTCGAAACTTTGTACATCATCTGATACAGCCCCCTGTCCACCACCAACTCCAGGTGGGAAAGGCATTGGATCTGAGGAGAATTTTTTGAATGCTAAATCTCAATCTTCAAAATACACAAACGAACAATTTCTCACAAGTTAACAGAAAATTTTAAAGATAAATAAATGAACCAATCAAGTTACACAACCAAGGCCTTTAAGCCACCAACATTAGAAATAAATCCAAGGGATTTTGGAGATAATTTCGATGGTATGAAACAATGATTGGCATAACATGAACAAAGAAGATTCAATAATCTTAAACAAGCTTACTTGAATTCCAGAACTGATCATCAGGTAGATCATCAGTGGTGGAAGATGATGAACCATACAAGTTCCTCCTCTCAGCTGCACGGTCCCTATAAGTGGTTTGAGACTGCTCCTTGTTGGTAGTGGGAGGCACTGGTGCTTCAGAAAACCTTCTTTTACCACTCCCAGTTGTAGTTGAAGGTGCAATAGAACCCGATGCAGATGCATCAGTCCTAAAGGGAGTCATAGATGCAGGATCCGAAGTTGATGACAATGAACCCTCTGCAACTCCACCAGCTGAAGAGGTTGAAACCCTGGCAGATGATCTGGGAAATGGAATATCAGATTTCACCAGGCCCCTTGCAGAACCTCTTATTACTCCCATTAAATTCCCCCCTGAGCTGTTATTTATAGGCCTTGGCTTGACTGGAGACCCCAAACCCCATGTTGATGTAGCTTGGGCAGTTGTATTGACTCCTGAACTTCTTGTATCACCCTCCTTCAGGTCCATCATATCAAATTTATACTTGCTTTTTGCATGTTGTTCAGCTGAAAGAGGCCTATCTTCAGATGAAGCAGACAGGTGATTGTCATTAAGACCTGATTGGGATGCCTTCCCTTCATGACTCCTCTGTTTCCATATGGTTAACACATTATTCATCTTCTTCTTATTAGCCAGTATACTACTCTTTGAAGCAAGTTTTATCTCTCTTGATTTCTCCTTCTCTTTCTTCTCTGCAGCCAGTGCTGCTGCTGCTGCAGCTTCAACCGCATCTGGTAGTGAGGCTGCCTTCTCAACTGATGTGACCATAGCAGCTGGTGCAGATGTTATTACTTTTGAATTACTGGAACCATCACCTTCTCTAGAAAGCTCATATTCTTTACCAGGTATTATTTTGTCATTCTGATCACTGCAAGGGATGTACTGCTGGGATTGGGGGTCGTACAAAAACCAAGTCCCACTGTTACTGTCATAATAAAGGCCTGCATGTTGAAGCAACCGAAAACAAATTAGGCCTAAAATTGCAACCCTTTAGGTGTGTTTGAATAAGGAATTTTTGAAATTTTGAAATGCGTGAGTTAACCAAACACCAACTCAATAATAAAGAAATAAGTAAAAAACCCTTCTATTTGAAAGGTAACAAATATTATTATGAGGGTATCTTTGTTTTTTTTTATATTTTTATATAAAATCTATAAAAAGAACAATTTAAACCTAGAATCTGTATAAAAACAAAGAGCCCTGAGCTTTTGTCATTAGAATTGACGAAAATAAAAGCTATATTAGAAAAGGAAACAATCCCCAAGTTTTATTCAGCTTTCACATCAATATATTCTTGGTAACGACTGAAGCAATAACCCAACTAAACCCCATCCCCACCAATAGCAGCTTGAACTTCGGACACCATGCAATATAAAATGATTTTGAAGCAAAAAAGCATTTGAATGCAAGGGACGCACCCCCAATAAATCAATTTCTAATAAAATAACAATTTTCATTCTACAGTTAGAAAATTTTTAAGTTCTCTGAGAATAAATTTAAAAAAGAAAAATCAATATCCTAATATTTTGACTTCTAATGTGCAAAAGGAAAAAAGCAACGGCATGGAAAACTTCAAGAAAATGCATGCAAACCTGTATTCCTGTCATAGTAAAACCCAGAAGCAGCATCAAAGTAATAACCAGAGGCTTCATCCCACACAAATCCAGAATGCAAAGCTGAATGGTCCAGTTCAACTGCAAATGAACCACCAACCTGCTCCTGCCAGCTAGTAGACTGTTTGTCATCTGGGTTATATTCCTTTGCTGTCCATCCAACAGCATCATACTGAAAGGAAATATAGCAATACCGTAAGTCCAAGAAACATTTAGAACTAAGATGGCAACTAGGATGAACAAAATAAACAGCACCTTGCATCCCATGAAATTACATAAAAATGCAAAAGCTTAAGAAAAGCAATACCAGAGGAGCAGCATGGAATCATCAGCTGGGCCATTATATATATATGCATGTATGCATGCAGATGACTGTACTAATTAGTAAAATCTAAGGTAGTTTGCTTTCAGGTTTTAAGGGTTTATTGTAGGGTATACTCTAGCTAGATTTACAGGGTACTAGATAACAATAAATAAATAAATAAAAGCACCATCTGTGATAATGACCATATGAACATCAAACACTAATAACCATGAAACAGAATAATTATGGCAGCAATAGAACAAAACCCATGGCTATCAGATTATATCCCAAAAGTATTCAGCTAGAAACCCCTGTGAATTTACATGCCGAATTTTTGCAGTCATGAAATTGTACATGCCATAAATTGCATCAGAATAAATTGACTATATCGAAAGCAAAGAAGTTGTAGTATATATACATAACGCATTAACCAGTCATGTTTCAGTGACCTTACAACATTTTCCTTCTTTGCATTTAAAACAAAAAAAAAAAAGAAGGCATTTTCACTCCTAAATGCTCATGATTCTTAAATCTCTTTTATTTCCTTCTGTACCACTAGACCATGGACACTGATAACAAAATAATGAAAAGAGGTGAAACACTCCAATCAGTTCATCGTATTAGTAATAGAGATGATTCTACGTAGGTAATTATATTCTCAATAGAGTAAGGGTTCTTAGTCCATGGAACTCCATTATGATTGATTCTTTTAAGCTTCTAACCCACAACACATCCTAGAAATATGCCACAGCAAAGAGTTGACCAAGGAAGCCAAAATCCAAGAGTAAACGTCACAATATTAATTCTTTCTTCAAAAAAAGGTCCAAGTTCAGTAGACATTGGAAAACAATTGACTTTGCAGGGACACCTTATAGTGACATGATTGTCTACAATTTTTACAACTAACTATTGCTTCGTTTTTCTCAGTATTACTTTATACTTATCACTTCTGTCATTGGAGTTTACCAGATATGGAGTCTTCTTTCTCTCCTTTCTCTCCTTCAGTTCCACGTACACATTTAGAGCTTCTTTCAGTCTTCCCATGTTTTTCTTTTGGGTTCTTATCATCAACTTTCGTGTAAGTAGTAACTGACTCAAAATCTTCTTTCAGTCAGTTCGAAGCACCAAACTACTTCATTGTAATGTAAACATCATGATCATTGCCTCCTAATATTTTGTTTTCTTCCTACATGTTATCTCTCCTTCACATCACATCTAAGATCAATATCTACAATTACATTGACAGTGGTAATTCCGGTTTCTGAGTCTCAAGTGTATTGTCATTTTTGAGTCTTAAGAGACTTTAGCAGGTGGTAGAGGTGATATGGAAGTAGTGTGCAGGCCAGAGCTGGTGATAATGATTTTGTTCTTGGGCCTTGTACTTCTTTTTTCCAGTTAATCAGGCAAATTAAAACCAGATTTATCCACAATCTGGTTTTGAACACTTTTGACCAGGTTTTAATCTTACCTCAGCTGACAAGATTGTCCAGCCTATTCTTGCCAGTACAAGCAGGAAAAAATATATTTATAGTAGAAACTATCATCCATTCAAAAGTACAAAAATCTATGCAGACATCATCATTAAAACTAAAGATACATTCACATACCTGTTGAGAAAAAGCTGCTGCCTCAATTGCAGCAGCTGCAAGGCTACTTGACTGTAAAGATCCCAATGTCCCTGATCTTGGCCCAATAATGCTCCTTGCATATGCTACTCTTAAGATTTGCCCATTCTTCTCAAGGGTTGTCCCATTTGTGGCTTCAAGGGCTTTTGTGGCATCACCAACCTATATGACATCAAACATTCAGAGGTATATAGCTCATTTCATAAATAATTTTGCCAACCAAAAATTCCTAGACAAAATAACAAAAGCAGAAAAGTATTAAGTACAACAGCTTTCAGCCTACAAGGGAGCACGGAATTCTAGAGCATCGTTTATTGAAAGCGACCCCAGGACATAGGATAGTAATATGCGTTAAGTTATCCTACTATGTTGAAAGTGTATTAATGGAGAATAAATCAGTTGAAGAAATTTATGGATGCAGATATTTTCTCTTCATCACCTACAGACATGATGCTCTTCATTTGAACAAGAGAACAGAATTTGTGGTATTCTTCATATATTACATTGCAGGATTAGTAAAAATAACATTTGGAAAATAGCACTATTCTTTTACTTTTGAATAGCCTCTGCTATTATGTATAATATTTATAATTAACTAAAAATAAATGTACAAAAACTCCAAAATGTCATTGGTTGTAAAGAAAAAACCTTTTCCAATAAATATACTAATGTTTGAACCAATGTGCACAATAGAGATGATAAATTTCAAATTTTTAGAATCAATTTTTTTCTTTATTTGCTCAAGAGAAGTGAAACACGCTAAAAAATTTGGGAATACACATTCTCAGGATTGCTTTCTTGACAGCTGCCAATGTGACTTATTAGCAAGACAAGACTATTATCAGATTAATGGCATGTAAACATATTAATAATAAAGAAAACCATTTATAACCCATTCTTATTTGCAGGTATTGTACTTAGATTTAAATATAAAGCACAGTCAAATTACCATAAAGAAGCAAGTCATACCGAATGGTAATGTACAAAAGCAAATCCCCTTGAAACATGGGTGAACTTGTCTCTAACAAGGCGAAGATCCTGCAGATTAAATCCATAAGATTTTGCAGGTGCTAGAAAAGAGTTTTCCTTCAAAAGAGTATCATGATAAACACACAGACCTTAATTGGGGCATATTTAGAAAACTCGTAACGAAGCATTTCCTCATCAGCATTTTCATCCAATCCACGAACAACCAATACATGGGTAGGACCTACTACAGTTCAAATTAATATGATGTGGCAATTACACAAAGATGATAAAAGCCTGCTCAAAGTAAGATCTGAACCAACCTGAATCAGATCCTCTCTTTCCAGTTAAAGATATGTCAGCTACTGGAGCATCATCAGTACGTTGCTCATTACACTGCATAGAAAGTTGAGAGAAAGGACACATCAATTTTGCACTAACTCAGCTGGAAAAATCTTGAACAGTCATTAGGAAAACTGCAGGCTAGCACTAAACTTAATGCACCATCAATAAAAGAAATAAATCAACATAATAGGATTCAGCTGTCACATTTGGGTACACAATATATCAATTTTCAACAGCCAATGTACATGCATTGCAATTTTTGACATCTCAATCCCCGTACATCCCTAGCCTAGCTCCTAGCATCACTTTTTGGTGTGCCTTAATAAAATGGCACATGAAGCTAGCCAACTATAGTTACCTAATTCTGGCTAGTGATAACAGGAAGGTGATCTAAAGATATATCACTGAAAGAAGGCTTCAATAAGTTAATGTTCTAGTCCAAAAAAAAAAAAAATCAGATAGACTGGGAAAGAAAAACTGACCTGAAAACATGCAGTTCGACGTGCAAAATTGACACATCCACAAATTTTGCACATCCAATCAGACCGTAATGTGGTGCTCTTATGATTTGAGTGACCCATTTTCACAGCATTATTACGAGCAGAAGGTCCACCAGTGCCCCCAGTTGGCTTACTACTGTAACAGAATAGATTTCAACATGGCAATAGTTTTGTATGCAAACACATTGTAGGAAAAACATTAAATGAGAACATTCTTTTTTCTTTTTATCATTTAAAAGAAAGGGGAAATAAGTGAGTTTTTTCATCAATTTAAAATGTGGTACTGATTTCAACCATATTCATTCCTCAATGTACAGAAGCTTTAGATAATATTAAAATCAATCAACAAGCATGGAGTAACCCAATGATCCAGGTTTGAACAATGCGCATATAATATACCTCAGACATTTAAGGTTGATGAAGCGGTAATTGTAAGATTTCCATTGCATGGCACCTCTAACTTAAGAACACAAAGGGAGAGTATGGTTTTATGTTTAAAGCAGTTCTGTATTTCAGTTGTCATTTTAAGATTTACAGCTAAACAGAATCATTTCGGCAATTAAATAAGCACTCTTTGGCAAATATACAAGGTTCTTGTGTTCCCTGTTTTCTTCTTTCCGTAGATATTGCATTATTCTCTTTAATTTCCAGCCAATTATACTCTCAAGTTGAAATTAATCAGATTATATTTTGCTAAAACCTTATAAACTCATTTTCTACTATCAAACCTGCAAAGGAATCGAACCAACTGATAAAAGTATTCTGTAAAACCTAGCATCACAGAGCAACATAAAAACTGTGCCACGTAAAAACTGCAATCATGATTGTAGGGAGAATTTACCTGTAATCAAAGACAAGCTTCCTACCATCCACAACAAGACCATCATCACCAATCTTGTCCATCATTGAGCGTGCTGCCCCCTGTTTCAGAAGCAGTTTCCCTCATATAACATTCAATAACACCAAACACAAAGCATTGACTACTAAGATGTGATAGGTACCACTGAAGGAAAATCAATAAAAGCAAATCCATAAGAAATGCCAGAGGTTCGCTCCTTGATCACACGAACATGACGAAGTGGGCCCCATTCAGCCTTATGGTCATATAAAATTGAAAAACTGTTATTTATGTATAACAAGTGACAGAATAATAATATACAACCCCCAAGAAAACAACAAAAAAATATTACAAGAATCTGGCAAAGATCTTCCTCCGTCGTTTTGTGCGATAGACCCTTTACAACAACAGTTGCAGATGGTGCCTGCAAGAAAACATAATCTTCACCCAAATTCAAAGTTTAAAACAAATGCAACGGTAAGAACATGGAAAAATGAAGCACACCACAGAATAATGCTCCAGCTGATATTTCCCTTCTCGGTCCCTTTGCTTCTGAGTTTTCTCATTTTGATAATTATCATAGCTGTCCTCTCTATGGCTTCGCCCATGGCTCCAAACTCGAGGTGACCTTGATCTTGGACGATCATCACATCCACGGGATCGTGACCAAGACCTCTCATGCCTTTTATGTGGACCCTGATCTCTTTCTCTACTGAAACAATCTCGATCACGTGATTGACGCTTCCTCCAACTGCCATCTCTGCAACTGCCTCTTTTATGACAAGAATCATAACTATTTCGACTATATTCATAATTCCTCTCACGGCTGTTGTCCCTGCTCTGATGAGAAATGTGAGGCCTATAATCATAATAATCATATGAGTAGTCTTCCCAATCTCGCCCCCCATACCTAGAGGGCCTGCCAAATTCATGATCACGGATGTTGTCAACACCACGATAGCCATCCTGAAACTTATCAAAATCTTGAAAAGCGATCTCATGATCACAATATGTATCCATGTCCCTATATGAATCCACATAAAGCTTCTGATGATGCCTAAAATCCTCATCACGGGGATATTCTTCCTCATAACTTCTCTCCCTTGATTGAGACCAGACACCAGCAGCAGCAGGAGGGGAATGATTATCCCTCTCTGGAAAATAATGGTGGCAGGTACTTCTTGGGTAAAAACTATCCCTGGAATATCTTTCATCTAGAAATCTCCTCTCATCATAAGAACCACGGACCCTGCCGCAGTATTAAAGAGTGGGAGTGAAGATAAAAATGGGATACAAGGAAGCCAAATGTTTGTGTAAACAAGTATTTCAACAGTGAATGAAATCAAAATTGGCATGGCAACATGAAAGCAAAAGAAAAAAACAAAATTACGCCCTGGCATCACATAATTTTGCGAAGCACAAAAAAGACTGGTACAGAGTTTCTAACTATCAAGCGTTACAGCCATTGGGAGTAAATGAATGGAGACCATAATAAGCAGTGGGAAGCACTCACCGGTAATTGGGTACAGGAACAGCAGAAAACCCCTCAAGAGCCTGTGGATTCAAGAGATAAGCTATGTCAGTGCGAGGAAGAAATATGAATTAGGCAAATGGAGAGTCCATATCCAGAACGCCGCAGGGCTTTGTTTCATATTGGTATAAGGGATGAGATAATGATCCCATTTTATAAAGGAGAAAACCGCAATTACGCTGTTATTATCCCATCCTCGCTGAAGAGGGTAGCGAGCAGGAGCATGATCCATTTTCTCCCTACAAAAGCGTTTCGGTTGGAGGCGTAGAAGAAATTGTCTAAAAACCCTTTCTTTTCAATTCCCTGTAATGTAATCCACAACAACAACAAAAAAAAAAAAGAAACAGAGACGGTTATGCCATTACGAAGAAGCAAGAAACACAATTGCCACGAATTTGGACTTGGCCTTCGAAACCCTCTTTCCATCTTCCATATTCGATTGGTTGATTGGCTGAACTAAATCAGGGAAAATTAATTTAAGCTAACCTAATATAATCGACGTTTCCCCTTATGAACATAGGTCAAACTCCACAATCTGCATCCAATTCATTTACCTGCCTAACCTGCGGTATGATTGAATCAGATCGAATTCAATGAGAAAACCAATTAAACACCTTCGCTTGATCGCCCTTCTCACGATTTGGCAATATGTAACGAATTCTGCAGAATTCAGTTTTAAGGTGGGTTTTTTTCTTTTAGGGAAGGCAACACTTAGCCAGAAAATTGAGTATTTAAACTTTTTTGAAGGGGTTAAAATGTGCTGTTAGTCCCTGTACTTATCTAGAAATTGAGATTTAGTTCCTATACTTTTACATCTATTTTTTCAATTTAAAAATTAAAATCGAATCATTATCTGTCAAAATTAGTTATCTTTAACATGTTTATTTTTTATCAATCATATATAATGTTATATAAAGGCAGTGTAATTAACATGTCAGGTCGGCAAAATTTGATGAAAAAGACTAACAATGTTAATTGATTGATTGAGATTTTAAAAAAAAAAAAAGATATCTTATATTTTAACTTTTTAAGTACAGGGACTAAATTTCAAATTTTATCTAAGTACAAAGACTAATAACAAATTTTAACCTTTTTAAGGTCATGTTACATTCAAAAGTCCTCCAACTATTGATACTTCTTTTAGCTATTCCACTATCAAAAGCTATAAAAAGATCAACCACTGTAAAATAGTCAACTAACCATGAAAAATTATAAAAATTCTAAATTCCTTACTTAAATTGACATAAATATTATATCAATAGTTTTAATAAGAATTATTCATTACAATCACTAAATAAGTAACTAACCAGACAATATTAGCAAAACAAGGGTGACGATTATTATCTAACCCAAGTACTTTGCTGTTGAAAGTTCTGAAAGATAAATATTTTCTTAGAGCTCTAACCCGAGCTTTACTTAATGCTAAAAGTTGCTAAGATTGGGTTTATGGTAGCATGTTGGTTCAGGGGATAACATTATGGTCCCTGAAGATCCTTGGTTGCCAAGGGACCATGGCTTTTATGTTGATGATAGGGTTGAATTTTTAGAATTCGTCATTTAATATGGAGACGAACAGGCAAGTATGAGATATGCAAAAGTTGCAATTTTTGTTTACGGATAGAGACATTTGGAGTTGGACTATTGCTCAAATTTCGATAGTTTGTATGGGGTAAGGGATAGATTGATTTAGCATTTGGATATAATAAAATAAAAAAGAATGATACAAAGTGAAATCGTAAGGTGAAGGAATGTATGTGATGCTCATTGAAAAATATTTTACCTTTCAAAATACAATTACGAGAGAAATGTGACAATATGAATTTGAGTGGTAAGAGTTGTAATAGGTGATAAGGATACCTCACATAAAAAGCATTTTTACTATTAGAATCTTTGGCGTCGGATGGGTACGTGTACTAACTTTGCTTTGGTTGATTGTTTCAAGGTCTTGTTCGACAATCTTCGCAAGAGGCCTCGGAAGAGTTTTGTATGGTTTGCTGGCGGAATGGATCGGATGTACCTTGCTCAATGGTTTTGTCCTGGGTTTCAGCCTCTTGTTCAGCTTGTAACTGATGGCAGTCATGGTGTGGTAGTGGATGAGGAGTATCGTGCAGGATAACGAGTGCTGTGAAGGAGAATGCAAATGAGCTGCAGTTATTATAACACGACGATACAATGAAGAGCATTCGTGCAATATCTATGTTTTCCAAGGGCTTCTGTTCGCCTACAATAGCGGAAATTATGGCTTTGCAGAAAGCCTTGAAGTAGGCAGTGGATAACCTTGCTGCAAGGAACACCATTATCACTGATGCACAGGACATTCACTTGCAGTATATTCTACAGAGGATGATTGGTCCGAATTTGGCAGTAGGAAAATTTTAAAAAATATATAAACTAAATGGTAGTGTAAATGAATAATTATAATTTGTATTATTAATCTGACAATGTTTTCGAGTCAAGAAAATTGAAATCAATGGTTACATTACATCCCTTTTTAAGTACAATGTATTTCTCTGGCGCAAATAAAAGAGAGAAAAGTAGGGCAGTAATAATTCCCATTTTCAAATGCTCTAGCCCAATGTCCTAATCTCACTTTATAATTGGTCTAACAAAATTGGGGGCAGGGGCCAATACGCTGTACAAGAAGTAGCCTTTACTTTTCAATGGTAACTCCCAGTCCCAGAATTGACTGAGCTTCAATAACCAGATAATTACATTCCCTTTTTATGGCAGTAACAAATGCTTCGAGCAAATGATGTCGAAAGCTGCAGGCAACAAGCGCTTTTTATCTATGGGTTGCAGTCAAGTGAAATTCGGGATATTGCGGTGACTGTCTGCAAACTCTCGGATCACTCGTTTCAGCATCCTCCCTCCTTTCCCTTGCATGTGACCGTAATCACTTGTCCTTCCATTGGAGCTCTTGCTCTCGAGATAATCTGAGGCAGCACCGGCGAGGGCCTTCAACCAAACAGGCACTAGCATTTCAGCTTCTCCCTGCTTCAGATAGTCGGCTGGAAGAGCCTGCACCTGGTGAAACAGAAGAAATTCAACAAATACGACAGATTGAACCAACACAGCCGTTCAAATTAGATGGCCTCTCTCCCTCAGAAACATAATACCATTTATATATAGCATACACGGAACAGTAGGTAGCCTGATCTACTGGTATTTACTATTCCCTCAACATGTACAACTGCGTCAGATAGCTAGGCCTATTTTTGAGTGACTACCATTGTCTTAAGACTACTAGCCACGAAAGCTGACATTTGGCATATCTATTTAAGAAGAAAAGCCTAGCTAAGTCAATTCAGCATTGGCACAATGGTAAGATTGTTCAATGGTGACATGGCCGTCGTGCATTGAACTCACAAAAATAATGTCCTACTTAAACACAGCATATCCAATGAGTGGTCTTGTCAACCCTACATTCATTTGGGCATCTCCATGACATGCATATAGGAGAAGCCAAAATAAAAATCGACATAACAGAATCTAAGTCAAAAGGAAAATCAAATCAGCTGCATATATTTGCTTTATTCACATTGGTTAAGCACTAAGATTTGAACGCACACAGTTAGCAAAGATATTCATATGCATCTTAAAGGAGAAGGAAAGCGAGGACAGACCGCTGCTTGTAACCATGAATGCAAGAATTCCCAAGAAAGAACGGTCTTCCAGGTTGTTCTCTCACTCAAACAGCAAAATGCAGCCAATTGTTGCAATATTGTCGCACACTTGTGGACCTATTAAGTTAAAAGGAAAAGAAGAATGATCTCTGAGCTGTACATATATACATGTGCATGTGCATTCATTTATGCATGACATGCTTTGATATATCATGGAAGGTGAGTGGCTTCATTACCTTTACACTGGATTAAAAATATACAAAAAGTTATAACAAACCAAGATCTGAAGCTAGCAGCATTAATTTTCATAAAATATGCATTTTAGCAGAGGCTTATTTATGAGACCATTACCAGTATACTACAAAATATTGTTTCCATATCTTCTAGTTAATAGAACATTTTCTAATGTCAATGCCACTGGCACAACAAAATGTTCATAGATGCACAACTAATCAACCATAAACAATTTTCCTTTTTTTACGGATTTTCCATTTGCTCCAATTTATGCAGCTACTTCACTACATGATCACCTAGAGTAGAAATTTTATTACATAATCAGAGTGACATGGAAATTGTAGCCCGCTTTCTTGAGGCCCTCTATAAACTCCTCATGTTCCTTTATCACACCTTAGTCCATAACTTCTGTCAGTAAGTAAAACTTATTGTCAAATCATCACCTACCAAGTTGATATATTCTTGAACGCAACCTCAACAATTATTGTATTTGTAAAGAAATGCAAGATTTAAACTTCAATTCTGCACCAAATATTCTCTCATTATCATCTCAATACTTCAACAGATGTTAAGCAAGTCCTAAACATTTAAAATTTCCAAGTTCACAATGAAATATCAGTTAATGCCCTGTAATTAAATTTCAAATGTAATAACAAATACATCATATGACATCAAGAATTTATACCAAAATAAGGAATGAATTTTCAAATGAAATGCAGTCAATAATCTATTAAAGATTCAAGAATACTGAATTTACCCGTGACATTGCTGAGACACCAAGTAAAGCATATACTATATTTGATACAAGTCCCTCCCCACTATGGGAAATAACCTGAATTGATGTGGCCCCAAATGATCCTTCAGGAGAAAAGGACATTGATTCCAACAAAGACGCCAGACCAACTTCTAAGAAACCTAGAAGGCTCAGACAAATCACAAAAAAATCCTTTACCAGGT
The DNA here is from genome assembly GCF_025698485.1 of Gossypium arboreum. NCBI lineage: Eukaryota > Viridiplantae > Streptophyta > Magnoliopsida > Malvales > Malvaceae > Gossypium > Gossypium arboreum. The sequence continues at coordinate 137,169,029 of NC_069077.1, forward strand.
GATAACTATAACAGAATGTAAACCCCCAAAAAAGGATAAAACAAAAATCATAGAGAACATTCAAGCACACCTAAAGAACAAATACAAGTAATTATAATCACTAACATGGGTCACAATTCAGTAATCCAATCGTGCAATATGTTATGAACAGACTCCTATGTTGTGGGTTCATCTGATATTCTGTATTTGCCAATGCCAAAGAACCTTAAAGAAATCTAATAACAGAAATAGATATATCATACATAAACTGGAACTGCTGAAGCAATGTTGTGTGTTGCCAAATGCTATTGCAGGGATAAAACAGAGTGATCATACATGATACCAGAGTGAATATTACTTCCTACTAACATCCACGCCAAGTGAAGCTCAAATACTACAAGTCAAGCAATATATGTGTATCCATATTAGAGAAAAGGACAAGGAGTTGGTTGGTTTAAAGTGATACACAGGGTAGTTTCTGTAGGAATATTCTGTAAATATTTTAGGAATATTTTGTAGATATTTTTTTTATTAAAATCCCTTATTTTAAGGGATCATATCTCTTATTTAGTATCTTTCCTAACTTAGAGTTTCCTAAAGTAGTGTCATAGGTTGTATATAAAAACTCTGATTTATGTTCTATTTAGTATAAAAAATACTCTGATTTCTACATGGTATCAGCTTAGGTTACGATTTCTTTTTCAACCTAGACCATGTCCGAAACTCCTTCTCCTACTTCGGAGATTACTTCAAATCCAGAAAATTTTTCTAGTTCCGATGCTCCATCAGATTCGTCTGGTCTGACTATCACCTGCCATCGATTGAATGGCAACAATTTTCTTGAATGGTCCCAATCGGTTAAGATTTTTCTCTTGGGCAGAGAAAGATTGGACTACGTTACTGGTGAAATCAAGAAGCCTGCTGTGACTGATGCTGGTTTTGCTAAGTGGATGCGTGACAATGGTCAGGTTATGACTTGGCTCCTTCATTCCATGACCCCGAGTATAAGCAGAAACTTTCTTCTTTACACCACAGCCGCTGAAATTTGGAGTGCAGTCCGCGAAACCTACTCTAGCACGGATAACATTGCTGAATTATATCATGTTGAAGATCAAGCAGCCACTCTTAAACAAGGAACCATGCCTGTTACTCTCTACTACAATACCCTTACTGCTCTTTGGCAACAATTAGATTTGTATGCACATTATGATTGGGTAGATCCAAGAGATGCTGCTCTTTATCAGCAAATTGTTACTCAACGAAGACTTTTTCAATTTCTCCAAGGCTTAAATAAGAACCTGGACGAGGTTCGCGGCAGGGTCCTGGCTATTTCTCCTCTTCCCTCCCTTCGAGAGGCTTTCTCTATGGTCAAGAAGGAAGAAAGCCGAAGGTGTGTGATGCTGTCTGATGAACCATCTTCCACTTCTGAAAGATCTGCCTTACTGACCCATCAATCATCTCCCTCTTCCAAACGGGGGAGACCTTGGTGTGATCATTGCAAAAAGCCCGGCCACTCTAAGGAGAAGTGTTGGAAGCTTCATGGTAAGCCTCAGGACTGGAAGTCCAAGCACTCTCAAGATAATAAATCAAGCCTTGTTGCCACCTCTGTTACTAGTTTCACTAAAGAACAGATTGCTGAACTTCAAAAACTATTTGGAAAGTTTCAAGGGTCTTGTGATAAAAGATCCAGAAGGTAACCTTTCTTCTACTGCATTTTTCTCCTCCCAGTTGACTCCTAATTGGATCCTCGATTCTGGTGCTACGGATCATATGACTGGTAACAAGGCATTGTTTCACAATTTTTTCCATACCTTTGGTAAAGCTGTCAAAACGGCTGATGGTACCTTGTGCAAAATAGAGGGACATGGCACTGTTATTCTCAATGAATAGATTGCACTTAAAATGTTCTCTTTGTACCAAATCGGCGTGCAATCTCATCTCTGTTAGTAAATTGTCCATAGACTTGCCTTTGCTCTGTAATTTTTAATGATCGTGATTGTACTTTGCAGGCACTGAACTCGAAGAAGATGATTGGTAAGGCCAGCTTGCATAATGGTCTCTACATCCTCCCTACCTCTCCTAAAATCGAGATCTCCAAGTCATTTACCGCTTTAGGAAAAGTTGATCTTGTTATGTTATGGCACTTTCGTTTAGGCCATCCTAGTTTCCAATACCTTGCAAAATTGTTTCTGCTCTATTCATTAATAAAAGGCCTAATTCTTTTCTTGCAAAGTTTGCTCTCTTGCCAAACATACTAAATCATCTTATTTTCCTTCTACATACAAGCCTTCTTACCCTTTTGCTTTGACCCATAGTGATATTTGGGGCCCTTCTCGGGTGAAGAATGCTGATAATTGTAAGTGGTTTATCACTTTTATTGATGATCACATGAGGATAACTTGGACTTATTTGCTGAAAGATAAATCTGAAACTGCTAGTGTTTTTGTGCAATTTTATAACATGGTTCTCACTCAATTTGGGTCTAAAATCCAGCTCTTTAAATCGATAATGGCGGTGAATTTTTGCTAGGTCTTTAGGTGATTTTTTAAGGAAAAAGGCATAGTTCAGATTAGCTCTTGTGTTGGAACCCCACACAAAGCGGCATTGCCGAAAAGAAAAATAGGCACCTTCTTGAAGTTACTCGTTCTCTTCTATTTACCACTAATGTTCCTAAATATTTGTGGGGAAGCCTTATTAAGCGCCACATATTTAATCAACCGGATGCCTAGTAAGGTTTTAAAATTTCAAACGCCTCAATCTATATTTTTGCAGCACTTTCCTCATTTTAAGCCTATCTCCTCCATTACGCCACTTAAAATTTTTGGCTGCTTTGTTTTTATCCAAAATATTGCTCCTAATAAGTCCAAGTTAGATCCTAAGTCTTTAAAATGTGTATTGGTTGGGTATTCTTCACTTAAGAAGGGTTATAAATGCTATCATCCTCCTTCTAAACGATTTTTCACCACTATGGATATAACATTTAATGAGCGAGATTCCTATTTCACTCAAAGCTGAAATTTGGGAAACATGGAGTGATTTTCAGCCACAACAGTATCTCCTCCTAATCTTCATTCTCAACCTTGAATTGCCATTTTGTTCGCCATTACCTGCAGATCATCACTGTGAATGCTCCCATTGATTCTCTGTAGTACCTATGACTAATTCACCTACACCCACTTTAAAGCAGTCTTCCGAAAATACACCTACTCCAATTGACAGTCTTCAAAAACACCACCACCCAAATAGCTTCGTGTCTACACAAGAAAAGAAGACATATCCACGAGACTGTTTTGCAATCGATTCTTGCCGAGAATTGGATTTGGGTCCGATTGCGAAATGGAAGAAGAAATCGGTAAGTCCACTACTCTAGATGACTTTCCTATTGCTATTAGAAAAGGGGTTAGACAATTGCAACAAGCATCCTATTGAAAAATTTCTGGTTATAATTCATTGATGCCGTCTTTTCAAGCATTTACAGCAACTTTGGATAAAGAACGAGTTCCCACAAGCATAGTTGAAGCTCTAAAGGATCCAAAATGGAGAAGGGTCATTGAAGAGGAAATTTGTGCACTAGAGAAAAATGCTACTTGGACCATTACTGAGACCTTCCTCAAGGAAAAAAGGCTGTCGGTTTGTAAATGGATCTTTGCTGTAAAGTATAACTCCAATGGCAATATCCAACGATACAAAGCTAGACTAGTGGCGGAGGTTTCACGCAAACATATGGGATAGACTTCACGAAACTTTTGCACTGTGGCAAAGCTTAACACTATTCGAGTACTCTAAGTTTGGCTGTAAATTGCGATTGGAAATTACACCAACTTGATGTAAAAAACGCATTTCTTAATGGCAAGCTTGAGGAAGAAGTCTATATGCAATTGCCACCTGGCTCAAAGTCTATTGAAGGTAGCAACAAGGTTTGCAAGCTCAACAAGTCTCTATACGGGTTAAAACAATCACCCAGAGCTTGGTTCGAGAGGTTCACTAAAGTCATTCTTCAAAATGGCTACAAGCAGTCCCTTGCCGATCATACGCTTTTCATCAAGGTAACTTCTACAAATAAGAAAGCTATCCTAATTGTGTATGTGGATGACATCATTCTTCTTGGAGATGATGAGGAAGAGATTAGCAATTTGAAGAAGTTGTTAAGCAGGAATTGAAACCAAGGACTTGGGAAAGCTAAGGTATTTCCTAGGAATGGAGGTGGCAAGATCAAAAGAAGGACTTGTGATCAACCGGAGAAAGTATGTACTTGATTTACTCAAAGCTGGTTTTCTTGGTCGTAAGCCGGTGATACACCAATGGAGGCAAACTTGAGATTCAATAAAGAAGATGAGTCCTTAGTAGACAGAGAGAAATTTCAAAGGTTAGTTGGGAAACTAATCTACTTATCCTTGACAAGGCCGGATATAGCTTTTCCGTAAATGTGATAAGTCAACACATGACTAATCCTCTTGAAGAGCATATGGCGTGACAAATAGAATTCTCAAGTACTTGAAGAAAACTCCGGACACGGCTTAATGTTTAAGAAGACACAAGATGAAGCTGTTAAGATTTTTACAGACTCTAGTTGGTGGAGATCTCACCGAAAGAAGATCCACTAGTGGGTCTTGCACTTTTGTTTGGGGTAACCTTACAACTTGGAGAAGTAAGAAACAATCTGTTGTTTCAAGAAGTAGTCTTGAAGCTGAATTTAGAGCACTAGCTTTGGGGATATCTGAAGGAATTTGGCTACTTAAATTACTAAAAGAACTTGGCACAAATCGGGAGGATCACTTTGAAGTTTTGTGTGATAATCAATCGCCATTCAGATTGCCAAGAACCCATTCAACATGACCGAACAAAGCATGTTGAAATTGATAGGCATTTTATTGTTGATCAAGTCAACAAAAGACAGCCACTCTTTCTTACATTCCTTCGGAAGGATGATTGCGACATTCTTACCAAGGCTTTGCCAAAACACATGTTCAATAAATTCCTATTCAAGCCGGGATTATACAATGTATATTCTCCGACTTGAGGGGAGTGTAGGAATATTCGTAAATATTTTAGGAATATTTTGTAGATATTTTTTATTAAAATCCCTTATTTTAAGGGATCATATCTCCTATTTAGTATCTTTCCTAACTTAGAGTTTCCTAAAGTAGTGTCATAGGTTGTATATAAAAACTCTGATTTATGTTCTATTTAGTATAAAAAATACTCTGATTTCTACAGTTTCCAAAGACAAAATTGAAACTGTAGACATCAGTTGATTGCTTCCTTAAATAACACCATTCTAATTGTGATTGTTAGGATGACAGATCCCATTGAGAGTATAACAACTAGTGTCTCTTATCTTTGATCTCACAAGTACAGGGAAGCAAGTAGTAGTTAACATGAAGTGCTTACAAGATAAGTATGACATAGCTGCAAGTGCTGCCCCGCGATGCATAGCAGTGCAGCATATAGCTGCCTTTTGAAAAGAAATTTCTAGAAGAGCACCAGATGCAGCCAACACTTCCTGAGATTTTTATTGAACAGCAAAAAAGAACATTCGAATTATTTCCTTCCAGAAGGCTAGTCTTAATAAAATGTGTAAAAGGATAAACAGTGAAATAAGAAGTATACTACACCTTACGAGAACTACGAACAAATGTTGATGCAAAATTTGTGTACGCCTCTACTAGGTCAGGCTCTTGGTCACATACATAAGAAGAATTAAGGGCCCTTACTGAAGATGCTTGAGTAAATCGTTCAAATGTGCTAATGAACAAAGGACCATACCCCTCTTTGAGACCAAACTCTTCGATAACAAGAGAAGCTGAGGAGGAGTAAATATTTTGTAAAAGAAAGCTCATTGAATGCTGCTATCTACTATAATATAAATTAAATAAGTATGCATGTGAGCATTTGATATGTGACTACAGCATGCCATGTGCCATATTTACTTCTTGGGAAAAGAAAAAAATAGCATCCACATTATACTACCACATCAGAAAACACCGGCCAAAAATATCAGTGATAAACAAGAAGATTATTACTCCATATTTTGGTTCAGAACTAGAGGATAAAAATTGGCTATATAAGAAAAATGCACTATACAAACCATCTTAAGCAACCGCAACTGTACTTTAGATAATTCTTCAATCATGAGGAAAGATAATAATGATAATTCAGAAGGGCTATTGAGCACTATTATGTCAAATACAAAGTAGACTTTGTATTTATTACAAGATTACTGGAAAAAAATACCATAATACCTAATTGCACCAATTGCTTCAAAACTAGAGCCTGCGTACTTACCAGTTCTGATGTAGCATTCATGACCTTGAAATGACAAAAAGTTTGTAGACAAGCAATCTAATATCTTGGGCAGAAGCATTTCAAAGTGCTCCCCTGCATAATTAAGCAACATCCAGCATTGTAGCATCATGCAATCAAAAGACTCCATGCCCCCAAGTAAAACCCCAATAGTTGATCCTAGAAAAGGAAAGAAAAAAAGGTGAAACATTGTCCAGCACCTGAGGATTGAATTGCCAGCGAAAGAGCACGACAAGCTGCAGTAGATAAACTACTGTTCTCCATATGTTCTGATCTAAAAAGCTTCTCCAGCATAGGCCAAAAAACCCTAATTACAGCAATGATGGGATTATCAGCCGAAGCCTCAGACAGCAGAGGCATTTCTAGATGACTGAAGACAATTCCCATCCTGAAAAACCAGACAACCAAAGATTACACCTCAACTCAAATAGCCACATATCCCATCTGAAGCTCCACCAATGATAGAGTACAACAGCAAAAACTGCATCGAGTAAAGAGTGATATCCAATTCATTACTCTGAATAGAATACCTGTGCAGCCCTCTCGTTGCAAGGCCCAAAATTTGTGTATAAGCAGCTGGATTCTGTCTTAAAGAATGGTTATTATCATCCTCAATCTGAAAGAAAAATAGGCAGTTAGTTTAAATCCAAAACTTAAGAATGTAAAACAACAAAGTCTGCAAAAGTCAATATCAAAAGGAATACAAAGAAGATGCTTCCACAATAAAATTCAAAAAGAGCTGAGTGGTGAATTGACAGTGACATCAAGAACTAAGCAAATAAAATCTAGAGACATTTATTCATTCTCATCTGACAACTGCTCCCTCCAATGTCTACAACACATCTCTCTTTCCAATCAGATGTGTATCTAACACAAAAGCACCCCTCTCAGTATCATTCAGCTTATATTATGACTAAACTGTCCTTGTGAACTTATTATCAACCACCATAGAACAACACCGCACCCTACACCAATCTAAGAGGACAGACAGAATCTAAGATTATGGAGTAACGGCTGGAGTAGAAAACATACAAAAACCTACATGAAGAAACCAGCTAGTATTTTTATTCAAAGGACAATTACTGTTGATTCTCTAAGCTCACCCAGTTTTTGCAGACAGTAAGCAATCTTCACACTGAACCATTACTATATAACACTGAAGCATGTCAAAAGTAATGCTCATATTGTAGACAAAAGTTTTACTCCTCAAAGAACACTAAAATCTCACATACAAAATAGCAGCAAGTGTGCTAAGCAGAATATAAAGGTATACATTCTTATATATCCAATGACTGCAAGTTTGTCTCATTTTTATTCATAATACTCTCATTATGTTTTCTAATTCCCATATATCTCAACAAATAAGAGCTGCACAGTTAAAATGCTTAAAACAAAAGTAGTTTGGTGAAAGAAGACTAGCATAACAAATGGCATGCTGATGAAACATTTTAACACAACAGAAAATTGAAGATACCATGTGACTTGATATCAAGAAAGTAATACATAGCAGAACATTATCTGGTACGAAGTCGTAAGATTAGACTGAAAGCAAAATAAAGATATCCTACGTAGTTGATCCAATTTCATTACAAAGTACAAATCTGAAAGAATCTAAAAACTTTATATTTTGTCTTAGTGCCCATCTAACTACTGGCTTATGTCTAAGCTATACCTGAGTAGAAGTATGTGCTACCTTATACATATCTCACCAGTTGTAGTTATCATATCAGACCAGTTTTACTCTACAGCGAAACAGTTCCAATCGCTCTTCACTCCAGCATCATCATGCTAAGTTACTATCTCAAATTGCAATACCTCATGGTAATTGTCACAATAGCAGGCAGAAAGTGCAACATCCATTAAAAGAAATCACAACTTTTTTTATTAGCTCCTTTACAACCAATTCCTTGATTTAGACTTTTTAAAGCTAACAACTTGCTTCGGTGAATCATGGAAGAATTTTGTACAACCCAGTTAATACAGCTACTAGTAACAACACCAAAAGGGAAAATAAGAACAGAACCATAATAATAGACCAAGTACTGTAAAAAGAAACTGACAAGTTTCCCAATAGCATCATAGCTAGATGATAGCAATTTAGACAACAAGTTGTTCTGCAGCTCTTTGTTGGAAACATAACCAAGGACTAGGCTGATTGCAGTAACAACTTCTTCTTCATCTTCCAAAGGAAGACACTTCTTCTCCAAAGCCTGTAGGAAGAAATGATAAAGAAATCAGAAAACAGGATAATGAACAATATAATTAGCAAGTACCTATTTCAATGAGATATACTACAGCAATAGAAGAGGCAGAGAGGAAAAAGAACATGATAACAAGAAAACAAATTAAATAAAACCAAAAATAATAACAATCAGGAACATGTTCGCAACCAGATGTCGTTAACCTGTTTGATGATCAGTTATATGTAATGAGTTATTCTGAAGTTATGCTTATGAAACAGTAAGCATGAAAAATGACATGGCTTGGAGAGTATACATGTATCTCAAATAAATCCAGAAAGCTTAACCACAATTAGATGAAGTATTAAGTATTTCCACTTTAAAAGAATAAAAAGAACACGAAGAATAGTTACCTCTCCTATCCACATAAAGATATCCAAATTTGATGGCTCATACATCACAGCAGAAGCATCTTCACAAAGTTTACGGAGGGCAGAGGCACAAGCATTTGAGGAGAGAGGTTCTGAAATCCCTGCAGCAAGAAATAATCTGGAAGTAGCAAATTAGTGAGACAATGAAACAGTGCTTCACAGAAAAATTAATGATAGATGTTGCACAATAAATCTTTTTTTCTCTCCTCCCATAAAACATTTCCCTATCATAACAGACAATTATTTCTGTAAAGAATCAAAAACATAAATCTAGTAGAAAAGGAGCACATCATTGCTAAACAATAGGAAACGGGCATCCTTACAGTAAAGGTCTAGCATTAGTTTCCAGGGTAGATATCAACTTGGAATAGGAACCAATAACATCTGCCACTGATCTGTAAACCTAGTTAAGAGAAAATTCCTCCTGAGCAAAATCATTTTTTAACAAACATACATTAAGAAATAATATTCATTGCAAATTAACCAATAACAAACTGACATACAATGCACATGAATCCCTTGAGGTCATCAGAAGGCCAGGAAGACAGCACTGTAACCAACTGCATAACCACTGAGAAATCAAAAGTTTGGCCTCCTTGCAGAACTACATCAGAAACCTGTAATTGCAGGATTCCCACATTATTAATGTTACAAGAAAATATGAGAAACCATACACTTGTGAAGAGTCAAAAAAGATTCCTCCAGTCATATCTCTTATGAAACATATTACAAAACCTATTGAGGAGTTGCACAAGGATATAACATTAGGTTGATGCCACATTAACAGATGCTTGGAAAAGCTAGAACTTTTCGAACATCAAAACAGTGAACTGTGACAAGTGTGACTTAGGCTTCGTTTGGGGCGGCGGTGCGGTGCGGTGCGTTTAGCTTACTTTTTGTCTCACGCTACAGTATCGCTACAGTATCTAATCTCACTGCCACCGCTGTTTTTACACTAACCGCAGGTAAACGCACCGCCCATTCAAACTCACCTTTAAACATAAAATAGATGGAACACAAAAACCTTCAAGAGAGGTGTAAGACAAAAGGACGTACCCATTAAATGCAAAATATGGACATACATATGTTACATTTGCACATGTATAGATTTAATGCATACAACCTCATTGACCATTAGCGCAAGCGGTAAAAACAGTAAATTGGAGTTGGTAGGAGTTCATCATAAAAATTAAAAGGTATACAAAATGGCATCCCATCGAACACCAATTGTCAGGATCAGTCAGCAAATAACTCATACTGTGCAAGACTTTTAGTAAGCTCAGGAAGATGGAAAATGAATAAATTCACCAAGAATTCAGAAGAAACAAAAACCAGTACAAAGGTGCACATTGTCCTTACCACATTGAGGGCAAACAATTTGATTTCCACCTCTTTCCAAGGTATTGCCACGTTTGTGGAAAACCAACCACTGAAGAAAAGCTGCAAATTGAAACAAGAATAAAATGATACAAGATAGAAAGAACACCATATTTTACAATGGAAGCAACTATGGGGAAAAATTCATGAAAAATACAAATAAAAACATGCTAGAATTATTGGTGTATTATATATGCTGATTAACATTCCTCGCAAATAGGTAAGCAGGCAAAATTAACTGAGGGTTCTCCAAATATGTAATAGTGAAATGAAGGTGAAGCCATGTTGGTTCCCAAACTTCAGTGATCATCATAGCATACTAAACTTGACCAATATACAAAACAAACACTTGAAGAGGCATCAAAAAGAATTAAACCAACAAATATGAACTTCATCTTTACGCAAGAGATATCATCAACCAGAACAAATATTAAAACAGGAAAACCACATAAACTTGGATTATTATACAGTATCAGCACCTTCTGTACAAATGTAGCAGGTTGTAGTAGCTGACATATATCCACCAAAAGTTCAACAAGATTCATCCTCAATTGGACAAGACCATCAGCTAAGTCGAAAGTTCTACTCTCATCGCTAAATGTAGATTCATCCACCTACAAAAGACAATTTCAACAAGTTAGTCCTTATTATAACCAAACATCCACCAGCACACGCACACGTCACACATAACACAAAAATGCTAAGTGATATTGAACAGATAGTTAAATTAAGTTGCAGCAATTAAATTAAGTTGCAGCAATGATTCAGCCTTTGAGACAACCATTAAAGTAAGCATTCATGTCAATTGCTGAGTTACTAAAAGTATATCATAGATGAGCAAATTAGGGGACATCAACCCAATTAATCCCATAAGGGTGAGCAGTAGGACTAGCGATTAATCATTTAGACCCCTTTTCTCACCTATCAGCATGTATTAATAATAAAAAACATGAAAGTGAAGAACAGATCTGATATCCACTGAAAATGTGTTCAGATAGTATAGTTCTAAAAAGGCTTTCATGTCCAAGAAGCATTCAAATAAAGACCAATTACATCACTAGGCTACAAGAGTAGCAGAGCTCTATTGAGGTTTCCAAACACATTCATCCAAACGCAAAAGGTGTACAATTTGACCTCCACTGCAAATTAAAGGATGGTTCAGCATGACAACAGAATGCAGCAACTCAAGACAATAAATAAAAGAATGCACTATGCAGCTCAGAATTAAGCTTAGACCCCAAAATGACACGACCTATCATTTTGTTCAAATAATTCAGTTTCCTTTGTCCTTGTGCTTCAACCAAAAAATCTGCTGTTTTGATCAAGATGCTAATACAATTAACCTGAAAAACTGAAAATAAAATTTAGCCAAACTAATTGAGACATCCATAAGTTGGCTCCCATTGGTTGCAATATCACTACTTACTTGCAGCTTTACTTTTAGCTTTTTCAGTTTTTTTTTTTTTTCTGTTCGCAGGACAAAAAATCTAATTTCCGCAAATGACTAAATTGAGTGCCAGAGCAAACATGATAATTACAAATCTTGGTTACACCCATGAATTTTTTCCTTTTTCATAGAGAGAATAGAAAAGATAGCAGAGGGCAAGTAAAGGATTAGGAAATAACCTGAGCACGTAGCAAAAGGGCATCAAGTAATGCTGAGAATACAGAAAAAAACATGCCTTCGACATTTTTTTTATTGGTACCATTAACATCAGGGCCAAGTATATAGCTTGCAAGACTAGACCTGGAAATGAAAGAAGACTGAGATCCTCCAAATAACTAAATTCAATAAAATAGGAAAAAATTTATACTGCAAAACAATATTTGTTTCCACAAATGTTTTGGGAATTACCAAAATTGCAAAGTTGAGTCTGCAATATCCCAGTCTTCACAGGGAAAAGCCACACAGCTGAAAGCAGAAATTACAGGTTATATGCTGAATTTGTGGTTAAAAGAAGGCAAGGAAGAGATTTATGAATAAAAAGCACATGATAACAAAACTATTACAAAAATACAGAAAATTATTGAGGAGAATGCATCCCATCATGGGCCCTTCTCAAATTGTCTTCCCTTTTGCATATTATGATTCATCTCATACTTATGCTGGATCTATTACATGTTTAACAGATCTTTGACACATGATTCTCAATTTAGTTACCATAAACCTGCCAAAGCAAATGGTTATCTGTTCATTTTACCACAATTGGATTTTGACAGAGCAAGGCAAAGGATGAATATGGGAAAAACATGTTCAACAGCCTTCACAGCAATATCAGAATGCAATTGTGATGGTGAATTGAAAGTGTAGATCAAAACATCACCTCAACAGAGCATCTGTCAGTGCACGTGCCTCAGCACTTGCCTCTACAATCAACGATGGTGCCTATAGATAGAAAAAATGGGAAAGGTTAATAAGCAATGAGATGCCCTACATAAAATTGTCCGTGTACATGTGAAACCAGTGTTTACAACGGAGCAAGGTGCAAGCAAGGCACCAAAACCCATATATTGCCCCAAGGCACGGGGTGCAAAACAAATGGCACTCACCTGAGTGAAGCAATACGCAACGGATATGTATGTATATGCCAAAATTAAATATGTGTCTGATAATAAATCTAAAGAGTGGCCTAATAAAAACATTATTATTAACGCCCATGAGACCAAACAAAATACTTACAGCCTGCCCAATTTCGGACATCAAACATGCAAGGCCACCAATCACCTTCACATCTCCCCCAGTAAGCGCAGGTAAAAGAAGCATTTCTTTAAGAAAAGGTACTCTGCATAGCAAAACTTGAGGAAGCCCCTATGAAAACAAGCATAACAGAAACTAGATAAACATATGTAACAAACAAATTTACAAACAAGTAAAGCAAAGAACAAAGGCCCGAAAGCAGACTATTGCACAGGAAAAAATGAGTTAAATAAATAGTTAGTCACATCAAACTGCAACTTCAAAAAATTTGGCAGAACAATACCTCATGACGACTCACTAGTTCAACAAGAACTTCAATGGCCAAGTCAAATGAAGAGGATACCTACAACCACCAGAGCAAATATAAGTATATTATAACTACTTGAGCTCAAAAGTCATTATATTGATAGTGAAAGTTTACCTGCAGTGAATTGAATACAAAATTAAGCAATGGATGTGTTGGAAATGAACCTTCAGGAATCTCAGAGAAGCACCCAGCTCGAACCTAAATAAATAAGAGTAATTGGATAATGAGAGCCATATAATCAGTTGTGTAACAGGCTCTTCTTTCTTGTTTTGTGAGTGTGTGTTGTAAATAAAAACGTGTGAACTCAGGCAGATGTAGCAATAAAAAATGCTATTGTGCTAGGACTGACATAATTTTGATTAACCATCTTACCCAACTGAGTAAGCATCGGAGAACTTTTCTGTTCCTTTCATTTGGTTGCAGGCCACCTTGAAACTTATTTTCAGATTGTTGGAGTAGGAATTCTATAACCATGGGAGTATGAGAAAGAAGCTGCTTTACATAGAAAATAGCAATGATGATAAGTGTTCAATAAAAACGCAGCAGCCCTGGAGAGTAAAATTAAACACAAAACTAGAGAGGGTGGCAAGCACAAAATGGAAAATAGTAGACCTCTTGGCCATACTGGTTTCTGTGGGATGCACTTATTTCAGTATTTTGGGTGTCAACAATTTCTTCTGGAAGAACAGTGAGCATCTCAAGTACGGCAACAATCCCATCATTCTGAGTCCGGAGATTTTGTAGACTATAAAACAGCTGCTCAATAGGTTTCCCATGCTCAACAGAACGAAGTATAAGAGCAGATAGTGCAAGGCAGATTTGGGTTAAAAGCTGTTATCAAGAGAAGAAAATAAGCTTAGCAAGGACAGGATCTTTTTCTTTCTACAGAAAAATAAAATAAAATAATATGGTTTAAACAGAGAAAGTCTTCAGACAAAAAATAAAAAAGCAGCACCTGTGGAGGTCCCGAACTTAACCTTTTAGCAGCCACAAGAAGGGCATTAAGCAAAGCATCTTTAACTCCTAACTGCAAATAATACCCTTCATTCTGGATCTGCAACAAAATATTTGGGAAATAAAAGAGTATTTTTATATAATCCCAAAATCTCAATACTAGTAAAAACAACCTGAACACTTTGAGAAAAAGTAAGTATGTATAGAGAGAAAACAAGCCTGGTGCTATTAATGAACTCCTTCAAAGATATAAAAATTCTCCAAAAAGTGAGGATACCTTCCGTTTGAGAATCTGAGCCGCAAAAAACTCCACTTCAAAATCAGAGGGACAAGGTTGATGATCGGAGGTAAGAATGGAGGTGGCGACCTCCCAGGCTGCCTCAGTCTGCTGGAATTGAACCAACCACTGATTGGCTGCAACGCGGTTAGAAGATTCAGTGTCGTGATTCAGCACATGGACTGCCTGCGCCACCTTCATCTGCAGCTCCATTTTTCTGATTCTAAAATGCTTAACCAAGCATCAAAAGCCAACGGTGGGAGACCACACGACGATGCCAGAAATTCCTTTGATTCATTACTTCATTTCCCTTTCTCACTAATTCCTTGAAGAAGAGCCAAAATTAATCATGCCAATAAATGAAAATTATATAAATCAAATAAATTAGAACAAAGTGAAGTCAAAAGCTACCCTAGTAAGATATGAATTCAATACAATTTCCTGCAAATCAAAGCAAAATGATATTCGCAATTTTAAATTTTCTAAACAAGAAAAAAAAACTAACCTTTGAATTTCGGGATTTAAATGGAGAAAGAAGGGTGAAGCAAATGAAGTGAGACGGCTGATTCTAGGCCTGACAGCAGTGGGTCATCCCTTATGAGCAGCTTTTCAAGTTTTCATTTAGGGTACAAATAAAGGAAAAGGAAATGAGGGCAGAAAGAAGGAAGACCACAAAGGTGGAAAGTAGAAGTAGCAGAAACGGCGGAAGAAAGGATAGAGGTGCTGCCTGATGACGGCGAGAGAGTATAATTTTAGGATTGCAACACTGAGGTCGAGGGGTAAGCGACGACGGAGAGAGAAAATGAGGGAATAAAAATATAAAATGAAAAGAGAAAAATGCTGAGTTTCTAGGGTTCCCCAAATTATTGCGACGGACGATAAATCATTACTACGGACTGTTCGTCGCAAATATTTCTTTTATCTTTTACCAAATTACACTTTGTTTTATGTAAATATATACATAGTTTATAATTTAATCCTAGTATTTGGATATGAGTTAAGTAAAAAAAAAAAAAAAAAGGAAAGACAATATTTTTGGCTAATGGATTTGTTGATTCGGTTTGATTAAATAAATTATTAAAAATTAAAAAAAATATTTTTTTGATCTGTGTTAATTTATAAATTAAATTGATTCAAAACCTTAAAAACTTCCTTATTTTTCCTTCAAAGCATTTACTTAATATCTTTTGTTTTGCCCAACGGAGGTGTTAGTCTCTCGGTTGGTTATCACTCGTTTTTTTCTCTCTCCCACCAACTTTTTATTTCTTTTTTTTCTTTTTCTCATTCACTTTACATGTCTTCTCTCTTTTTTAGTTTGCAGATCTATTTTGTAGATATCTTTATTGTCTTTACAAGTTGTGATAAACAGATGACGATGTATGGCGTTCACTAAAACTCTATCGGCCACCAATAGTGATTTCACGAGTCGATTTGGAACCATGTTATCTTTTAAGTTTTATATGTTTTTTTTTCTATTGTTTAATAAGTCTTCAATTTTAAAAGTTTTTATTTGCTCTTGTAGCATGGTTTTTAGTATTGTTTATACATATAATCTTAATTTTACAAGTAATTTTAAGGATGGTTTTGTTGTCATCCTCTATAATTTGGTGAACGCTTGATTTTTTT
Source organism: Gossypium arboreum (assembly GCF_025698485.1). Classification (NCBI taxonomy): domain Eukaryota; kingdom Viridiplantae; phylum Streptophyta; class Magnoliopsida; order Malvales; family Malvaceae; genus Gossypium; species Gossypium arboreum. Next base: position 137,185,161 of record NC_069077.1, read on the forward strand.
GTCGATTTTTGCTCGCCACTTTGGACTATTCGGGACTAATTTTCTTATCATGTTAAATGCTTGCAATAGCTCCAGATATGCCGTGTTTGAGTTGTAACAAAGTCAATTGTCAACGTGTGATAATATTCTATTGATGCTGAGACTAAAGCTTTTATTGTGTTGATGGAGCTTGTCATTCACTATCTACAACGAGTATTTATTATTATTTTTTCCTTAAAAAATTTACCTTTAAAAAAAAGTAAGGCAATAGGGTCTATTATTATAGTATTTAACTTTTAGGATTAAGTTTAATTTGGATGAGCAGTGCGTTTAGTATAAAAATAGTAGTGGTGGTGAGATTATATATTATGACAATAACGTAGCGTGAGATAAAAAAAAAAAACTAAACGCACCGTATTGCACTGCACTGCATTGCACTGCATCACATCAAGCCACCCATCCAAACCACACATTAATTTAGCATTACTGTTGAGAAGTGCTTTCAAAAAGTGTTGTGAAAAAATGCTTATCAGAAATGATTTTGAAAAGTTTAGTTTAAGATTTGAGTATTTAGCATTCTTTGTGAAAAATATTTTCAAAGAGATAAAATGTAATTTGAATATATAACCTATAATACATAAACTTAACAAATTAAAATATTCTTTGTATTTGAATTAAGTTTCAAAAATGGTAATAATTGTATACCTAATATAAATATTAAAACTTTAACATTAGCATTTGCAATTTAAAGTGAATTCATTAAACTACAAGCTATGACATCTCTTATTAATTTCATTTCATAATCACTTGAATTGTTTGGTTCCCCGTCATCATCGTTTTCTATATCATTCACATATTTTGGGTCAATAATATTCCCATATGCCCTGCCAATATTTCTGTGGTCCATAAAATTTGCATCATTTTGATAGACAAGTTTTTAGATAAATTTGTGTATCGTCATTTTAACAATAACGATCATCATTTGCTTTTCAAAACTATAACTTGACATATCCCTTAAAATGACACATTTTTTTTTCAAAACATCAAAATTTCGTTCATTCACAATACTTAATGATGAATTTGAATGATTGAATATATCTTATTTACCATATATAAGTTATTCCTTCTAGTTTTAAAATGTGAAGTTTCTACCTTAAGTGTTTTTCTTTTTTGATTGTTTCCCTTAATGTGAACACTATTTACCGCAGTTTCTTTCTCATTCTCTTCAAGCATGTTATTGTCAACATCCTAAAAAAATTCATTAGGGAGTGTACCCAAAACATGTGCTTGTGATTTTATTACTGATGGCAACTATCCCCCATAAATATCTGGTCTAACTTCCTTTCAAATTCAAGATCAATGCCCAAAGTTTTAAATTATTGAGCTTCAGGCACAACCTACATATAAATTGATAGTTTAATAAGAAATCATCAATAACTTCATAAATAAGAAAAAAAAAACAAAAATAATAAGAATTGTTAATGTACCTTTAGCCTACTCTCCCGCCAATCATCCGATGCATCAACGGTTTTTTTTAATAGAATTCCACCCTAAACCAGTACATTCACCTTTAAACTTTTTTCAAGCCTTCCATGTTTTTTTCAAGGCATCCCACCTATTTTTAAATTGTATTTGTAACAATCCATTTTCAGTAAAATCAGAATAGTAGTTTCAAGACCACAAATCCGAGCCAGAAAGAAAATCTATTTTAATATTGTTGCGTGGTCTGCGTTAAAATAGGAATGCCATATGAAATTTCTGATAATAAATTTTATTGATTATGTGTTTAATTAGGGAAAGAACCAATTTGCATAAAATGCAAAAATTGAATTCTAGCTAGAAGGATCAAATAGCTATAGAATTCAAATTTTGATGTCCTTATATGGTAATTAGACCATTAAAGAAAATTTAGTAGATATTTTTAATAATTCATCCATGAAAAAATTAGAAAAGGCTAAGGACTAAATTGGAAATAAGAAAAATTAAAAGATGAAAATTAATTAAATAAGAAATATCATATTATTTTCATCATCTTCATGCCCAAATTATATGGAAACCCTAAGAGAGAGAAAGGAAACTAATCAAGCTTAATTAGGCAAGTTTTATTGTCTCGTTTTTAGTAATTTTTATATTTTTGAGATCGGAATAACTTAATTTATCTATTTTGGAGATTAATTTGTAAAGATATCAAAGTATAGAAATTTTGCCATGAATGAATATGCTGAAAATTTGAAATTTATGGTAGAAAATGAAAGGTTGTTGATAGATAAACAACTTTTACAATGAGAATTTTGCTGAAATCTTAATTTAGGGACTAAATTGAAAAGTGGTAAAATCTATGGAAAAATTATGATTCTTGTGAAATTTATGGGTTGTTATTATAACATGTAAAATTCAGTTAGGCTTGAATAATGATTAAATTGCATGAATTTCATTTTCCGAGTCTAGGGATGAAATTGAAATTTATGAAAAGTTTAGGGGCAAAATGGTAATTTTGTATAGGGTGAAAATTGAATCCAGTTGAATATGAAATGTGATAAATTGATGATTTAATTCATTTATATAGATCTAGACAACTCAAATTTGAAGCTAGATCGAAAAAATAAAAAGTTTCGGATTAGTAGACTTTTAAATACGAACAAGTATCAAGGTAAGTTCGTGTAACTTAATTATACATGTTAATTTATTTCAATTGAATGTTGTATTTGTATTGAGTATGATATGTACTTATGTAAATTATATGAATATTATAAATACATGAAATGAACACATACTCGAAAATGTTCATAAGATGTTAAGTTTCTTTTGAATAATGAAATTCGATAGATACATGTGATTTCCCGTATTAAATGTGGTCCTGCATATGTTGCAGACATAATATAGTTCGGACAAGCAATCTTGATATAGCCCTATTAAGCATTCTGTTATATAGTTTATGCGAGCATTTTGATCGGTAGTGATTTTGCATGTGTTGCGCACTACCACAATTCTGTGTGAGCGTCCTGTTACATGACTAAATCGGTTGTGATCCAGCATATAATACGGACACAAACGCAGCTCTATGTGAGCATCCTGATATAAACTCTTATAGGCTTCCTGACATGACTCGCTTGAACTCTTTGTTACCTTATCTGGTGCTCTCTGATATTAACTCTTCGGAGTTATCTGTTAAGCTCTATAAGCTCCCTAATTAAAACTTTATGAGTTTCCTGATTAGCCTGGATAAGTGTCCTATTATATGGCCCATCTGAGCATTCTGATATGTGGCTCGAGAGCGTGCTTCCTAATTAAGTGTCCTAATGGGTACCCCTGATTATGAGTTGACGGTTTAGAGTTTTGTACACCTTGTGTGTACTGTCTGAATATCCATCGATATTTCAATAATTCAACGGATAAAACTCCTAACATGAGAAATTATGAAATTAAAATAATCATGTCTCAAATGTTTCTAAAATACCTGAAGATTGTAACATGATGATCTCATCTATGCTTATTTGATGTTTTTGTGAATTATGTGACTAACTTGCTTATTTGAGTCTATTGATTAGGCAAACTTGCAAATTTGTTGGAAAGCATGTTATTGTATGCTTATATTAATGAATGCAATTGGTAAGTTCAATTCCAGTTATACGAACTTACTAAGCATTAAATGCTTACTAGGTTTTATTTTCTTTGTTTTATAGTGCTCAAAAGCTCGTTAAGGTTGGAGAACAGTCAAAACATCATCACACTATCTATCAGCTTGTTTTTGTATAAATAGTAAACTTATTTTGGTAAAATGGCATGTATAGGTTAACTTGAACAAATGTTGACTTGTAAATGATTGTTTGTAATCTAGCCATTGGAATGGCTAGTAAAAGTTTGTTATGACATAATTATAAGATACATCATGATAATTACTAATATGTTTAGTGTGGTTTGATTGAATTATGTTAAACATGTATGTTATTAAAAGGTAATATTATAAATATAAATGCATGTAATGATATATCATGTTAGATGTTAGAATTGGTTTGATTTTAATACTTGAACTGGTTGGTATATGTTTGCAAGTATTGATGTAGGTTGTTGGCAAATTTGGGTGAGAAATAAAACTAGGAAATGACTTTGTTTTGTCCACACGGTTAGACACACGGGCGTGTGTCTTGACCGTGTGTGACACACGGCCTGGTACATGGGCATGTGGTTTGGCCGTATGTCCCCTGCATCTTAAATTTGAGAAACATAATGCTCAAAATTGGGCACACAGGTAAAGACACGAGCGTGTGTCTCAGCCGTGTGTATTACACGACCCAGAACACGGGTGTGTATTTTGGCCGTGTGAAACTTGCATCTAATTTTAGAAAATTAAATTGATCATACGGTCTAGCACAACTGCGTGTGGCTAGTCGTGTGGTACAAGTCAGAGAGTTACACTGGGTCAGACACAGCTTATAGCACGGACGTGTCCTATGGTCACACAGACGTGTCCCTTGACCACACGGGCATGTATATTGGCCGTGTGAAACTTACATCTAATTTTAGAAAATTAAATTGATTACATGGCCTAGCACACGGGCATGTGGCTAGCCGTGTGGTACAAGTCAGAGAGTTACAGTGGGTCAGACACGGCTTAAAGCAATGGCATGTCCTATGGTCACACAGGCGTGTCCCTTGAGCACACGGGCGTGTGTCTCAGCCGTGTGTGCTACACGGTCCAGAACACGGGCGTGTATCTCGACCATGTGAAACCTGCACCTAATTTTAGAAAATTAAATTGATCACACGGCTGGTACAAGTTAGAGAGTTACATGGGGTTAAACACGGCTCACAGCACGGGCATGTCCTATGGTCACACAGGTGTGTCTCTTGACCACACGGGCGTGTGTGCCCTGCATCTAGAAAAATTTTTAAAATTTTGCGAAAAATTCATTGAGTTCTTGATTTTGTCCCGACTCGATTCCAATGTTTATATTAGGCCCCGATGGTCCATTTAAGGGACAATATGACTAGTTTCAGAAATGAATAGTAATTAACATGAATTATATGTAATTGTTCTATAAACTCCGGTAATACTCTGTAACCCTATTTCGACGACGGATACGGGTTAAGAGTATTACAGTATTTGTGAATAAGCCTTACATGTTTCATTCTCGAAGTTGGGCATTCTTTTCAGCCATCACTCTTTTGTTAAATTAGTATCAGGTTTATTTTCTTTTAATATTTATTTAATACAAAAATCGTAAAATATTTCTGTCAGTCTCTTGTCCCATATTACTTTGACTTTTTCAACACTAACTTCAACCGTTGATATAAATATATATGATCACATATAGAAAATTGAAAATCAATATATGATCACATTGCTTTTACTTTTTTTTAAGAATTCTAATCGTTTTTATTTTAAATAAATTTTATTAATTTTATAATTTATTAGAATTTTATATATTTTATAATATTTATAATTTTAATAAGTTTATATCAATTTTAATCATTTTCTAAATTTTTAGATTTTTTAAATATTTTATGGGAAAATATTAGATTAACTCAAAAGTTGTCACATGTCATTATCGATTGATTCGTCAATTTATTTTAACGGTCAATATGGTTAATGATGAAAACCATTAATAATGAGACTTAATTAATTATTTTAATTAACAACAGGGACTTAATTGGGTACAAATTTAATATAGGGGCTTAATTTTATTTTTTTTAGCATTTTCTTTTAAGTACTTTTTTTTACATAAAAACCTAAGTTTTGTTTATGGACTAACTGCGACTAGAAAAATGGTAAAGTTGTTGCCCAACCCCAAATCAGGTTAGTTCCAAGCTAGAATGATACGTAGTTTTACTATTTAAAAACAATAACAATTATTTTTATATTAATATTTGTATAAATTTATAATTAAAGTAAAATAATGATTTAGGCCGAGCTAACTTCACCTAAATTAGAACATACCTTGTCCAGTGGCTGCCCCAAACCAGGCCTGCTAAGCTGTACACATTGTTAGACCCATGAATAAATTTATCATTAAATCGCTTTCTTTCATATATATATATAGAGAGAGAGAGAAAAATTATAAATATAGATATTGTTCATTTCTAATAGTTTAATTCTACATCAACAATTTCATTATGAATTACAGGATTTTTATTTGGATTTAATTTTTTTCCAGTATGAAAATGTTGACGTAGCATTAAACAATCCTTTCTCATATATATATTGTGAAAAATAAAATAGAATAAAATAAATAAAAATAAAGAACACATAAATTTTACGTGGAAACCCTTTCGGGAAAAAAACCACGGGCAGAGGAGAAGAAAATTCACTATGTCGAAAAATTTTTACTCAAATACAAGAGGAATAGACTATGTCTATTTATAGGCTTGCAAAGCCATATTCTAGTAGGATTGAAACACCTTATCCTAATCAATATAAAATAGATGGAGTTTAATAAGGTTTAAAAACCTTATTCTAAAATAAAATAAAAGAAGTCTAGTTCTATATGGATTTTACTTTTATTTTATTTTCCATCGTATTTTATTTAAATAAGAATTTTGGGTCACTTAATTCTAACAATCTCCACCTTGACACAAATTCTCAATGAACAAGTTCTTCATCGCGAACTTTCAATAAACAAGTTCTTCACCTCTTCCAAAAAACCCCTTAAGGGTTTAACTTCAACAATGAACACCAACCAAGTCTAAGCAATGCTCAAACTTGGTTATAGGAAGTGACTTAGTCATCATATCTGCAGGATTTTCATGAGTGCTAATTTTGCTCACAACAATATCACCACGAGCAATAATATCACGAACAAAATGATACCGAATATCAATGTGTTTTGTTCTCTCATGAAACATTTGATCTTTTGTAAGAAAGATGGCACTGATTGTCACCCTTTGCAACAAGCCTTGCTTTATATCCGGGTTCTTCAACTCCAGAGTCCCTTCTTTCTTTTAAACACCCATTTACAACGAATGACCTTTTTACCTTTAGGAAGTTTTACAAGATCCCATGTTACTTTTTGTGGAGTGATTCCTTCTCCTCTTGCATAGCAAACATCCACTTTTCGAGTCTTCACACTAATCGCCTCGAGAATAATTAAATGGCTCTTGATTAGCATCTATATCTTCACCACATTTAAAGCATAAGCAACTAGATCAACCTCGGCATACTTCTTTGGAGGTTTAATTTCTCTTCTTGTCCTGTTTTTGGCGATAGAGTATTGCGGTGAAGAAGCAACTCTATTCTCAATTTTGTCTTGGCTTGAGGAGTTGATTACGTATTAATCGATGCTCCACCGCTTTTGGTTTTCTTTATTGGAAGAGTCTTTAAGAGATAAGTTAGGTAGCATAGCGGTTTCATCAAAAACAACATCTCCGCTAATCACAACTTTTCTATTTTCAGGACACCATAACTTATAGCCTTTTACACCACTTTATAACCAAGAAAACGCATTTAATGGATCTCGGTTCCAATTTTCCATTATCAACATGAGCATACGCAGGACACCCAAAAATCTTTAAATCAAAATAATTAGCGGGATTACGGACCATACCTCTTGTGGAGTCTTTTTCTCAATGGCAAGCGGATGGAGATCGGTTGATCAAAAACATGCGAGAAGGTCGCTTCGCCCAAAATGACTTGTAAGTTGGCATTTGACAACATACATCGAACCTTCTCCATGATCGTTCGTTCATTCGTTCGCAACGCCGCTTTTCTTTGTGGAGTATGACGAACGTCAAGTGTCTCATGATCCTTCGACTTGCACAATCTATTAAACTCATCGAGCGAACTCTAAGCCATTGTGCATGCGGAGGTATTTTATCATTTTCCGTCTGTTTTTCAATCATAATTTTCCAAGACTTAAATGTGGAAAACACATCGCTTTTCGCTTGGGAAGAACGCCCAAACTTTTACGGAAAAATCATCAATAAAGGTTAGCATATAATTAGCTCCACCTCTCGAAGGCACTCTGACGGCCCCACGATCGTAATGGATATACTCCAACGTTTCCTTCGTGTTATGGATTCCTCTAGTGAATCGAACTCTCTTTGCTTCCCAAAACACGGTGCTCACAGAAATTCGGTTTGCAAATTCCTTGCCCATTAAGAAGTCCTCTTTGCTTAATTACGCCATGCCATTCTCACTCATATGCCCTAGGCGATATGCCAAAGTTTAGTAATATCATCATCGACAAGGAAGAGAAGCGGCAATTTGCATCACCGATATGATAGAACCTCAGAAACATATAACTTGGCAATCTTTCTTTGCCCTTTCATCACAACAAGGACCCTTTGAAATCTTTAAAACCCCACTTTCACCGTGTATCTGCCCTTTTGAATCAAGAGTACTCAACGAAATTAAATTTCTTTTCAATTCGGAACATGCCGCACGTCACTAAGTGTTCGACAACTCCATCAAACATCTTAACTTTAATTGTTCCAACACCGCGATTTTACATGAAGCATTATTTCCCATCAAAACAACACCTTGACATCTTTGTTTCATAAGTTGTAAACCAATCCCGATTGGGACTCATGTGGAAGGTGCGACTGAATCAAGTATCCACTCGCTTACTTTAGAATCATTGATGAAGCAACTAGAAGTTCACCATCGCCGTAGTCTTCTACAACATCGCCTTCACCGAAATTTTCCGGTTGTTTTCCTTTTGATTCGCACCTCCCTTTTAATCTTATTTTGTAGCTTATAGCACTTTCGATTTAATGTGCCCTTTCTTCTTGCGAAGTTGCAAGTTTTACCTCTGTTTGAAGATTTCGATCTACCCTTAGATTTACCACGAGGATTCCGTTCTCGTGTTCTACCACGATCATCATCAACATTCCGGTCTTGTCTCCCACGAACAATGAGACCCTCTCCCGAGAGTTGGGTTTAACCACAAGATGCTTCATCTTATCATACGAGGTTAAAGAATCATAAACCTCATCAACTGTGAGAGACTCGCGGCTATATAAAATCGTGTCTCTAAAGGTTGAATAAGACGGGCAACGAACAAAGTAGAATTAACCCTAGATCTTCCTTATCATCTTGAACCTCCATGGCCTCCAAGTTTGAGAGAATTTCTTTAAACACTTTGTTAAGTGTTCGTGTCTGACGCACCTTCCTCCAAACGATGAGCATAAAGACGCCGCTTCATATGCAACTTGCTTGTTAGAGTTTTCGACATACATATTTGTTCTAGCCTCTTCCATAATGCAATGACAGTTTTCTCTTTCATCACATCCCGCAAAATTTCGTTGGACAAATGCGATGTAATTGTGTTAATGCCTTTCGATCCTTACGCTTCTTCTCTTCATCATTAATGTCGAAGGCATCTTATCTATCCTAGCAGGGCATCCTCTAGATCCATCGTGCAAGAAGCGCTTGCATCTTAATTTGCCACAACGCAAATCGGTGTTGCGATCCAACAGAGGAATTTCATACTTCAAAGACGCCATTACCGTGATCGAGATGAATAACCCGGAAGCTCTGATACCAATTTGTGAAAAATAAAATAGAATAAAATAAATAAAAATAAAGAACACATAAATTTTACGTGGAAACCCTTTCGGAAAAAAACCACAGGCAGAGGAGAAGAAAATTCACTATGTCGAAAAATTTTTACTCAAATACAAGAGGAATAGACTATGTCTATTTATAGGCTTGCAAAGCCATATTCTAGTAGGATTGAAACACCTTATCCTAATCAATATAAAATAGATGGAGTTTAATAAGGTTTAAAACCTTATTCTAAAATAAAATAAAAGAAGTCTAGTTCTATATGGATTTTACTTTTATTTTATTTTCCATCGTATTTTATTTAAATAAGAATTTTGGGTCACTTAATTCTAACATATATATATATATATATATATATATATATATTTATATTACACCTAATAAGCCCTTAATTTTAATCTACATACAAGTAAACCCTTAAGCTTTAATTGGTACTCAAATAAGCCCTTAATATTTAGTTTGCATCCAAATAAGCCATTAAATTTCAACTTGTACCTAAATAAAAACTCTCAATATATATGAATTTGAAATAAGGGTAATTTTAAATATAGATCAAAGTATATGGATTTATTTGAGAATAACAAAAGTGCAGGGGTTATTTATAAAAAAACTAGTTTAAGGGCCCTTTTACTAGTTTAGCATTTAACTTTTAACCAAAAAGATAGATGAATGATGCAATTATTTAGAAGGTTATGTATTATAAACATCAATACTATCATGATGAATTTTATTAAAGTATTAATAAAAGCTAATATTTTTAATCAATTAATAATATAAGAGTATTTATGTATTTTAATTTTATTATTTACCATTAGAAATCCTAATACATACTACATGTTTAGAAATAGAGGTGTGTTTGAAAATAACATATAATAAATAATGAATCATGTGGTTTGAACCTAATTAATAATAGCATATGAAATATGTACGATGTTAAAATGGAAAAAATAAATTAAATTATAAGTAAAATGAGATTTAAACACATAAATACATCAAATTTAAAATATTGAATAAGTACTTGTTATTTATCTTGGTGTTGTCATCAATCTTGAGTTGGTGTTGAGTTAACTTGTGACACTAATTCAATCAACAACATTATCAATATATTAAAGCGATAAAGGTAATAAATTGTGTATATTAAAATAAAATGTATAATTAATATTAAAATAAAATTTTGGTTGAGTGGTAAAATTTAAATTTTAGTAATTGACATGTGTTCAAATTCCATCCTATGCCATATTTTTATGATTTTTTAAATAAAAAATTTGAAATACTCTAAATAATATAATTTATTTTAAATACTAAATGACATTTTCTAATAATAAAATTTTTGAATTTTATTTTCCAGCAATACTATCCATATTATCTATGAAATTTGAATTCAAATTCTATATAAAATTAATTTATTTTTGTTATAGAATACTTCATACACTTGGATCTGTTCTGTTGTCCTTGGAGCCCAACCCATCTCGTAAGCCATACGCACGAATTGCACACTTGGTGAGCAATACATGAGAGTTGCACACCTGGCAAGCCATACATTCTACTAATGAGACACATCTAAAGGTACGTGCCGAGCTTAAAGGAAGAAGTGTCACATGCATCACACCTAACTATCTTTTAGTACGTCACATTAGGAACCGTGCCTTATAAATATGAAAGAGTTGCTCCCAATAAGGGATGACCAAAAGTGATCAACAACTTTCTTTTAGAATTTAACATTCTTTAAATATTATTTTCCGAGAATGTAAAAATTAACCAAAATTGTTAATAAAAAAGGAGCCTTATTTAATTGTTATGTTGTTAGCCACGGTGACAACTTTGATTCACATGATGCCTCCCCATTGGACATCTTTTGTGTTGGCAAAGTTTGTTTCTAAGAGTGGAGTAAACATGATGATCTGGATAGGAAGATTGTGAACCCTAATCCATAACTTGAATGTTAAGAAATCTATCTCTTCGAGGGTGGCTCCTAGATTATCTAGGGTTTTCTTTTATCAGCTTTATTGCCAAAGACAACAATAAAATGTTTTACTGGAGCTCACTGAAAGGTCACACCTCGGGCCTAACTTCACTTGTTTTCTCGGCCATGACCTTACCCACCGAAGAATGCTTCTTTACTATTTCGTAGAGTCAGGTTGAAGTTCTACGAGCTCCATATTAAAGGCGCATTCTTCATCTTTGGTGTCGTGAATGGCTGATTTGATGTTTAAATATGTACTAGTAGTTAACAAGGAAACAAAGAAACAACCATGTGAAAATATTGTGGGTAGTTTTGAGTCAACAAATAAAATAATGAGAAGGCTTTCAAAAGGTGATCATAACTTTAACATGACATGTAATGTATCTAATTTAAAATTTTAAGCTCGAAAAATAGGTTTATTTTTTTATTCAAATCAGATCCAGTTTAAGAAAGATAAACTCGAGTCCGACTCGACCCTACTATATTTAATATTTTTAAGTTAGTTTTTATTTAAAAACAATTTTTTAAAACATAACACTAAATAGACTAAAAAATACTAAAATAAAAATTTCTAATACATTAAAAATATTTATATTAAAAACACTAACATAAATATAATAAATGTTTTATTGTATTAAATATAATATTTAAAATTTTATATTTTGGGTTTGGTTATTTAGTTGGGTAAGTTTTTTTATGTTTTGGATAATAAATTTAATTGTGATTAGGTTAGTGATTTAATATAAATATAAATATATAATTATTATTTAACATATATAATTATATAGTATTATTTTATAACATAATATTCGAGCAAGGTCGAGTCGAGCTTGAGCTATAAATCTTGTCTAAGGTCCAACCCATATAAAAAACAAGCCTTAAATTTAACCCAAACCCATTTTTAAGTCTTGTATTTTGTCCAACCCTCTCATTTTCAGACAGGACTTCGGGTTTAGATAGATAATCCAACTTATGAGTAGGTCTAGTTCTGGTTATGAAAAGAAACAGAGAATGCAAAACAGAAGTTGTATTTCTTAAAGCTATATATGTGCATATATTGCAATGTAAATTTGGAAAACAAATTTTGGGAAAATAATTTTTAGAAAAGCTAATATTTAATAGTGTTTTGATGAATATGTGTAAAATGTTTTCTCTTGTTTGATGATTTTTGAAAATATTTTATAAAAATTATTTTAATGAAACAAACATACATTTGAGATTTATGATAAAGAATTTAAATGAAGTGGTGAATTGATTACAAAGTGATGTTAAGGTGAAATTATAATAAATTATGAATTTTCATGATGTTAAGGATTAAATTGTTAACTTTGTGAAATTTATAATTGAAACAAGAGAAGTGATATGCATGAAAATTTGTTATGTGAAATAAGATATTAAAATGAAATATTTGATTAAAGTGCTTGTATGGTGAAAAATAAATTACATGGCAATAGGGACTAAATTGAGAAAATGTACAAAAGTTTAAGTCTAAACAATTTAATATGTGAATAAAGTAAATATGATAAAACTTTAATGAATATGTTATGAGATGATGAAATATGCATAAAGTATTGTAAAAGTGAAATTGTGGAAAAATATGATATTTTTATGATGACAAGGACTAATTTGTTATTTAGAAAATATGTGGATGAAATAATAGAAGTGAAATACATAGAGATTTGATATGTGAAACACAGTATTGAGATAAACTATGTGATTAAAGTGTAACAAGAAATAAAATTTATTTAATATGATTAATTAGTGAATATTAAACTTTTATGACACAAAGAGACTAAATTGAAAAGTTATGAAAGTTTATAAGAAAATATTTATAAGTAAATAATGTGGTAGAGAATGCAACATCCTGATACATACTTTAACCCGATGTTTGGGTCGGTAAAGGGGGTGTTACAGTGAACAAAGCTTTATCAGTTTGAAAAATATCTTACGGAAAATTTTTCTAATAAGTAACGAGGTAATTTTATATGGACTGAAAAACCTTTTATGTTGACCATCATATTTTACATGAAATAAACATTGAAAAGGGCTGGAAATATATTTTGTAAAAATTTATACGTTGAAGCAAACGAAGCCTTAGTTATTGAAATTTCATAAGTTTTCATGTTGAACGCCCAAAATAAAAGAAAATTTGTAAAAATGGCACTGCTATTACAAACTTGTTTTCATTTCAGTCACCAGTTGTTAACTTGGTTAGGCAATGTTATTAGCATTCTTGTACAATCATTTTAGTCACTCAACTTTAATAGTTTTTATTTTGGTCACTTATTTTACTTTTTTAATTTCCTTAAAAAAATTAATTTTCTTTTAAAATTAATTGGTTTCATCCTATTTGAATTCAAAAGAATTATTATTATTTTAATTATACAGTATATAAATAATATTATAAAAATATTATTTAATATTACTTAAAATAGTATTTTATCATTTTAAACAATAAAACAATTATTCCAATGGATTAAAGGTTGAATCCATTTTTAAAAGGTAAATAATATTAGTAGTAATCTAATTATTAATAAATTTTTGTTTTGGTTACTTAATTATAAAAAATACAAAATAGTCATTTAATTATTCAATTTTATTTTTTTACCAAATTATCTTGGATTTTTGGATATTTTTATTTTTATGTTAGTTAGTCATCAGTGACTGAAAAGAGAAAATTGAATAGTTGAAGGATCATTTTGTAACTTTTCATAGTTGAGTGACCAAAAAGAAATTTATTAATAGTTGGGTGACTACTACTGTAATTTAACCTAAAAATAGGACCGTGTTCTGACCAACGCATGGAAGTTTCTAAGAGGGATAAATGTGTAATTGTCCCAAAACAAATAAATGCATGTAGTGGTATAAATATGTTTTAGGGGGTGCGGAAATAGACTCGATTCGTAATTTGCAATCAAATCGTAAAATCCGACGAAATTGCCGTGAAGGAAGAATGGGAAGGTGGAGTCAATTCGTGGTTGCGGTGACTATTCTGGCGGTGGGCATCCTTTCGGCATCAGCCACCGCTAGACCCTGCAAGACATTCTTCGTGGCCTCCTATTCTTTCTCTTTTGAAAACCCTAACGACCCTTCCTCCTCCACCGGATTCGTCACCGTCTTCACCGAGATCGGTCAATTGAGCGTCGTACCACCGAAACCCAAGCCCTCCGATGTCTTCAGCTCTCTCCGTGAGCGCAGTAAGGACATCCTTAGCGTGATCGTCGCTCTTCTCTTCGGCGTCGGTTGCGGCGCTCTCACGGCGGCTACCCTCTACTTGGTCTGGACCCTCTTCTCGGCACGGTCTGATTATCATCGTGCTTGTTTGGAGGATGATGAGAGCGACGGAGAACTTAGCCCTAAGAAGGTTGGGTATGTAACCATTCCCACCGTTAACGTTAAGGAAGTCAATTGATCAAATTATGTGTTTTAAGTCTTTAATATGAAATAAGAATCATGTATAAATTGTTGTGCATTTGGGCGAACTCATGTCTATGTTTATGTATTTTATTTAAAGATCTTTGATAAAAATGTAATCTAATGATATTACTGTATTTGCTACTTCAGATGCTATATACTTGCTTTGTTCTAATGTTTCTTTCATTTGCAATAGCTCCGTTTTATTTAAAGATGTGTTTGCTTTGCAATATTAACATCAGTACCGTTATTCTGTGTTCATTTTTTGATTGTTGATTTTGCAGTCTTCCCATGTGATAGTGATCGAAAAACCCCATTCATCTTTTAAGATTATCATGATTACTTTCTCATTGTCATTGTTTTTATTTGAGTGTACCACTTCATCTGTACCTTTTGTGCTATGATCATGGCAAAATATATACCTTTGCTTCTTTTTGTATGTTAATCTTATTATCCTTTCATTTGATTCCTGCCAATGATTTGTCGGATCACTCATCGACTACCATCTGTACTTATCGGCCTACCATTGTCTGGTATGTGAAACAAAAGAAGCTGCTACCATGTTAGGTAGATTTGGTGGTGCTCTTCATTTACTCTCAAGTCTTGTTATGAATCTTTTTATCCTTCATGTCACCTTAACCATTTTCAGCAGGCACTAATTAACAATTTTATTTACAAGATAAAAGCCAATAGCTTGGTTTACCGATATTACTTTGGCAAACCTTCAAGTTCTGCCGTATGTATATTGTAAAATATGTCACAGTAACATAGTTGTGTCCTTAACATTTGGTTGTATTTTGGAATTGATCGATCACCTCACCTTCTTCTTGGTTGTGTCCTTGGGGAGGTTTTCTTTTCTGATTGAAAACATGACTTGAACTGGTGGAGTTTAGACTGGTGGATAGTGCAGTCTTCATGGTAGGAAACAGTTATTCATAGTGGAGTTACCTTAAGGGATGGTTTAGCCGCATAGGTAATTAAGCATAGTTAGCATTTAAGATGAAATAATTGAGCCAATATCTTATCTTTATGTTGGTCTTACTTTAAATGAAGCTGAAATACTCATGTCAGACACACTCTCATGTGCGACACTCACACCTAAGTAACATAGGTTGTAGGTGTTATAAACTCTATTCTGGTTTTGCCTTTGTTTCCTGGTCGTGGCTTTTCTTAACCTAATTATCTTTCATCAATGATGCATTTCCTCTCACTCTCTCATACATTCAGAAAATGAAAGATATAATGTTATGCTGCTGTGACTTCATTCCGTAAGCTTTTGATAGTACAAGAATGAATCACAATGTTCTGCTATAAGTTTATTTTGGTTATTGTTTTGTTTTTTTGTTTGGTTCATTTGCATTGATGGCTTATGATTTTATAATGATATGAGATTAAGGTATGTTTTGATATAGAGATTATTATGTGAAATAAGAAAGTCTTGGGATTAGATGCTTTTATGAGTTGATGGTAGAGTTGATGCACATGCACATCTGCATATAGATATAGGTGTAAAATCTTTCAACTGTAGGAAAAATTTTAATAATTGAGCATACAGATAGATTCATATTTGGTACTACTCTTAAGTTTTAGATTGTTAGTTCTTCATTGCGTTGGACAAACACAGAATGTGTACATAAACAACAAACTGTTCATCACCAAGTCCTACAATATCAGCCCTGAAGCTGGCTCAAACAACCCCCGGCGGCTGCTGGAAGATGAACTATCTGCCTATTGTTATTTCATTGGATTAACAATTAATTAAGAGTAAGCTACCAAAATTAATATTAACAGTTTTTTCGATAATTTCCGTTATAATTTTAAACATAATTTAATTATATTACACTGAAATGAAGTAAAATGTAATATTTTATGAGGATATTGTGTCTATTGTTAAAAATATAAAATGTAAGTACAAAACACTTAATATTTTAATTAGCACTTTCTGTATATCTTTAAGATTCAAATAAAGTAGAATGTAATTTTAGATTTTGGTTTTTAAAGATTCAAATTAAATAGAATGTGAAAATATGGTTCTAAGATTGTGATTGGTACTTATGAGAAAGTGTTAATTATTATCTCGTATTTATCAAATAAATTATAAATTTTATTAATTTAAACTTTTTGGTAATATTTATTATTAACAAAATTGGTTTATTGTTAATAAATGTGTAATTTAATCTTTTATTTTAAATAAAAATAAATTAATACATTTATTTCAAAATTAATATGTTTAAATTTAAATATTTAATATATTTAAAATAAATTTTAAGTTAAATAATTTTTATGATTTGGGGTGAAAAGTATTATAAAATAAAAGATAAATCAATATTATTCGAATGAATCTGAGAAAAAGTAATTATAATTCTTCTAATATTCCTAATGTTGGAATATTTTTACCAATTAAAATTTTCAAAATGTCTATTTTTATTATATCAAATAGTTTATCGACAATATCTTTATTTATATTGTGTTTATGTAATTTTTTTTGTGTTTAAGATATTTTTATTAATTAATAATTAGAAGAATTAAAAATTATTAATTTTTAGGGCAAAAATTATTTTGTTATATTAAATAGTTTATCGACAATATCTTTATTTATTAATTAATAATTTTCAAAATGTACCGACCCAAATTGAATGGCTATAACTTACACTATGCTAATGCCACTATGTTCCTAATAATATATATTTTTTTTAGAAAAAAAAAACCAAATAAAATTCAGAGGCGAATGAGGGGTATGATTATGTGGGGTTTCACAAAGCGAAGCAACAAAAGGAAAAAAAGTAATAAACGAGTGAGTTGGAGACATTGGAAATACAGCGCGGCGCCTTCTCATACTTTCTTGTCTTCAACCTTTCGCCTGCATCAACCACCGAATAAAATCCATTATTTTATTCTTATGTCCTCATCTCCATTTTTGCATTATCTTCGCCCTATATGGACTCAACTGCAAAAAATGTTTTTCATCCCTTCAAAATGCTCCAATATATAGATAAATATGTAATTTTCTTAATTATCAGTTCTATTTCATATTATTTCACATTAAATTAATATTAATTTTTTAAAATATATTAAACTAGTAGGCAAGGGAGTCGTAGAGCAAAGGGGTTGGCGGGGAGCTGATTCCTTAAAATAAATTTTTTATTTAATCTTTTTATAATTTATAAAATTTTAAATTGGTAATAATAAAATTGTAATTTCATCTCTTCAAAATAATAAAAATTTGATTTAATCCTTTAAAATTATAAAGATATAAACTATTAAAATGATAAAATTACATGTTTATTATTATAAAAATATATAATTTGATTCAATCTTTTTCAAAAAATTTCTAGCTTCATCGCTAAAGCATGGTGACATAAAAATAAGGATAAACTACATCTAAAGTTATTAAATTATTACAAAGTATACAAATAGTTATTGAATTGTTTGAAATCTTTATTTTAGTCATTGGGTTTCTTTTTTCAAATTCGAATAACGAGCTCTAAGCAATATCAATACGGTGGATTAATAAATCAATATCTATTAACAAGTAAAAAAATATACTTTAGATCCAAATTGATCTAATTTACCATCAAAGATCGGAGAAGAAAACAATATGAATTTTAGCTTGTAAAATTTACAACGTTTAAAATTATTTGATGAAAAAAACCCGCATTATAGCGTAGAAGAGGAAAAAGACTTTCTAATTGCATATGTGATACAAATAAAAATATTATACAACAATAATTTTAATAATTTGATACTTTAAATAAAAATATAAATTCACTAATAATTTAATGAAATTAAAATAATTTACCCTCTATTTAATATTATTTTACATTAAATTATTTTAAAAATCTAGCAAGGTGGCATAAAAGTACAGAGGAAACACCAAAACAGTAAAAAAGGACATCCTGACCTGACTACTGCAAAGTGCAAACATATTTGACCCATTTTGTTTGATGCTATCACATGTCCTACGCTTTGGTAGGCCTGACCTGTAATGTCTTTTCATTTTCCACTCGATTTTTCATTTAAATAATAAAGATATTTATGGGGAAATATAATTATATTTTTATAGGGTAAACCACACTGTTGGTTGCTGAATTATGGTTAAATTTTTGTTTTGGTCATTTAAATAAAAAAAGTTATAATTTAGTCATTAAACTGTTTGAAATTTTTTATTTAAGTTAACAAACTATTCCAAAAGTTTTTATTTAAGTTACTAAGCTACTAAGTTTTTTTTTTTTAAAACTTCGCTAGAGAGCTTCAAATAATGATTTAACAATCGGTATGGTGGATTAGTATCTATTGACGAGTAGAAGAATATACCTTAGATCGAAGTCTATTTAAAAGTCAATATCGGAGATTGAAGAAAAAAGTTGTTATATGAAAAAAAACTAAACTGTAAAAAAAGAGAAAAAAAACTTTGAATTAGTTCAAGCAGTGTGAACAAAGAAAGTCATATAACATTAATTTTAATAGCCTAATAGATGTGATCATGGGTGGGTTTGGGCTGAGCCTCAACATAATTTTAAGCTCGTTTTTTAGGCCCAGACTCGGCCTAAAAAATGAGCCTAAATTTTGCCTAAACTCAACTAAAAAAAAAATACTAAAATCCATGCTCGACCTGCCTGCATTAAATTTTTTATATAAAAATAAATTTAAAAAATATAATACATCAAATACACTAAAAATATTAAAATAAATATTTTTTAACAAATTAAAAATAAATTAAAAAGTATTTACTAACACCAAGATAAGTACAAAAATTAACAATAAAAACAATAGTTATATAATATTCAAACAATAACGATAAAAATAATAATAATATAATAGCGAAATTATAACAAAATAGTGGTAGAATAGCACCAAAATATTGGAAACAACAACAAATTGATTTTTTTTGCAAATACAAATTGGGCTCGAGCCAGAGTTAAAAAAAGCTTACTTGATGCCTAACTTGTTTTGAAAACAATCTTCATTTTTTTGCCCAAACCTACTTTTCTGGCAGGCCTTTGGGTCGAGTGACTTAACTCATGATTAAGTCTACAGTTCAGTGACTTAAATAAAAATTTTAAATAGTTGATTGATTAAATTATAATTTTTTAATTAAATAATCAAAATAAAAATTTACTTGTAGTTTAATGACTAATTGTGTAATTTATCCAAAAATATAATAAAAATAATGTATTTTTATGAATAATGATAGTTGATATGAACTTTTGGATCTGTCCGGCTAGTCTTACCTAACTCCGCGTACTAGACTCAAAGTAAGACAAAATTACATGGATTATTTGAGTATTCTCACTTCAATTCTCTTCCTTTTTTTTGTTTTTTGTTTTTTCCTAATGTTAATATATGTTTTTTAATTTTGAATATATTACCATACGATATGAAAAATAATAAATATTTTGAAAAATAGCAAATATAGTATTTTAATAAATAAATAAATAAAAATTATTCCTAATTTATATAATACATATATTATTTTATCTCTGCCTTCACTTTTCTATACTCTCCATAAAAAGAAAAAAAGGTTCACATTTCTAACATTACCCTACAGAAAAATCTCATCCCTCAGACTTTTATATTTATTACAAAGTTTGCGTGACCTTCTCAAACTCATCAAGATTTTTTATCAATTGAGTCTTAACTCGATTGATATAAATATTGAAGATGTGAATTTAAGTATATTGTTATCTTCTTATTTATAAATTAAAAAAATAGATATAATCATTTTCTTTTTGATATAAAAATATGAGTTTTATTAAATCGATTATTAAAAATATCGAATCAGACTAATTATACTTACCTTAACAAATAAAATACAGACCTCTTCTACAAAAGAATTTTTATTATTTTAATCCCAACTCAATACTAAACAAGTACGAACTAATTAAATATTTATATTAACGTATTACCTTTTTCTTGAAATAGATTTTGAAGGAAGAGCGTTACGTCTGAAATTATTATCATCAAAATCTATAAAAAGTTTCCTTTTCTATCATTACCCTAAAAAAATCTCATCCCTTCGATTTTTATTTTATTGTTACAAAATTGCCGTGAGGTCCTCAAATTTGTTTTTATTGCAAAAATACCCTTCAGTTGCCAATCATTTAAGGGGTGTACTAGTTGTATGTATGTTTACGATTTTCATTGTGGAAGGAAGAGATTGATTTGCGTTTGTCATTGAAGGAAGAGACACAAAAAGCGAAAAGAGAGAAGGAGAAAATCAGCCGCCGCCATTGCCATTGCCATTGCCTTCGCCGACGCCGACGCCAATTTTCCATCAGCATCGGCAGCTGTGATTTACTGTCTATATATAATATAACCATAATCTATGCCAGTCCCAGCCTTTGGGTATTCTTTTATTTCCTTATGAACGCCTTGGACAAGCCGTGTTGCTCCTCTTCCTCCTCCTCTTCCAATCTCAGCCGCTTCATTGCCGGCCTCTTAATCTCCCTTCTATTCCATTCATTCCAGCTGATTTCTAATTTCCTCACTCCTATACACCCGTAATTCTTCGTCTCTAATCCATGGATCTGCTCCGCTTCCAAGGTTATTAACCGATTTCTAATATTCATTCTCTTTATTTCATTTTATTTATGAGTTTAATGTTGAACTCTTATGTGTATATATGTGTATGTATGTGTATATATATCAGGCATTGAGAGGCAGGAGGAGGCAGCAGTTCCCTGTGTCATTGTGATAGGAGGTGGTATTTCCGGCCTTGCTGCCGCTCGGACTCTGACTGATGCTTCTTTCAAGGCAATGATTCTACACCATTATTGGTATTGTTATTGTTATCATTTGCTGTTCAATTGACAGACTTTTTGTTTATCTTCAGGTAATCCTGTTGGAATCACGAGAAAGACTTGGTGGTCGCATCCATACTGATTTCTCTTTTGGTTGCCCTGTGGATATGGGAGCTTCATGGAAAGTCATCTTTTTTCTCCTCCTCTTTCTTTAATAGGCTTTAGATCTTGATATTTCTCTTACTTTGCTTCTTTATAATTCCATTGAATGATATCAGGAAATGTTAGATTTCATTTTCTGTCTAGACGTCAGACATTTTTTTTTGGTTTAAAATGTTTGTCAGATACTTGAGATGATCTAAATTGGCTACTAGTGTGCAATGTGGAAGGATAAATGGATATAATCTGCTATTTAAGTTGAAAGAGTGTTCTCTTAGACTTGTTAGCTAGCATTAAAATCATATTTCTCTCTGTCAGTCATATTTTTAATTGCAAAGTCTAAGTGGCTCAGGAGGCTAATATGAATAATGAATCTATGTCTTGTCTATTAATTATCTTTCTAATATTTCAGGCTACACGGAGTATGCAATGAGAATCCCTTAGCTCCATTAATATCCTCTCTGGGCCTTAAATTGTACCGTACTAGTGGTGACAATTCTGTGTTGTATGACCATGATTTGGAAAGGTAATCTTTTCTAACTTTCTGCTTATACGTTTCTAGCATGCTCTCAAGATCACATGCATGGTTCTTCTGACAAATGACAATACCAATACCAATACTGTGCTATTCTTTTCTTTTTCCTCATGGGCCTCACGGCTTTCATCAATCTATATTGCATCATTATACTGGTCTTGGATCCTTTATACATTGTTTCATCCTGCCATATGTCCCAAACTCAGATAAACAATGTTCTTAGTAGACTGAAAGCAGGATATGGCTTGTGAGATTTGTACCATTACTTCATGGAATGAGCAAATCTTTGCCATTGTTAAAGCATGTTCTGTAGTGAATATGGACAATGAATTTGAACATACTCTTCAACGTATATTGACATTAAATGATCACAATACTTAAAAAAAAAATTCAGTTAATCTCATATTTTTTTGAAAAGTAAAAGAACAGACAACATGGATATTTCTTTGTAATCTGTTCTCTGTCATCAATGGGGCAGTCAACGATTAGAATGAATCTTTAAACCTGAAGGTGCCAGCAGTCAATCTTGAGAAGGGGAAGGGAAGGGTCTATGATGGTGTGAGAGAAGGCTATCTTCTGTTGTGTAGGTCAAAGTCCAACCGGCTTTAACTTGTAGAAAGAAATTGTAATAGTCCTGCATGGTTTCCTATTCTTTCATTACTATCTCTATTTTTTTTTCTTTATATGGTTGGTTGTTCTAATCTCTTATTTAATGTGGTTTATATAATTTTTGTATCATGTATTAGTACGTACGTGTCAGCTAGTAATAACCAAAAGTGATACTTTGGCAACATGTATTAGTTCTGTCACGGGTCACATCACTACATGCATGTAAACCAACTTGCAGCTATAGCTTCCTTCATTGTAGTTTGAACTACTTTTGTGAGGATCTAGACTTTACTTTTATCAGTTATGCACTTTTTGATATGGATGGTCGTAAAGTTCCACAAGAGATTGTTGTTGAAGTTGGAGATGTATTCAAGAGAATACTCAAAGAGGTATTGTTCTAAATAAATGATCTAGTTTGTCTTTGCTATAACCGGGCATTGTAATGTCATGTGAAACTCATTTTCCCCCCTATATTTATGCCTCTAGACTGAGAAAGTACGGGATGAACACAAGAAGGACATGTCAGTCCTTAAAGCAATATCAATTGTGCTAGATAGGAATCCTGAGTTAAGGTATTTGTGTTTCGCATCACTATCTCATTACCTTGTTGATAAACATGGGTTTATTTAGTGTCATTGACATGTCCTATTTTTTATAGACAAGAAGGACTTGCCTATGAAGTGATGCAGTGGTACATATGTAGAATGGAAGCTTGGTTTGCTGCAGATACAGATATGATATCCTTGAAATGCTGGGATCAGGCAAGTATTACTTGTTTAACAGCTAAACTCTATTAATTTGCTGTCCTTGTTGGAGACCTGATATCTTTGTTTATGGACATAGTAATTGTTACTTAAACACGATAACAATCTTACACTATGCCTTTCATTTTAAATTTTGAGTTGTCCGTCAGATAGCTTGTGGTGTCATAGATTTGTGAAGAAGGTAAAGATGTAGTAATTTAAACCTGTAATCATGTGCAAAATGATTTACAGGTCTGGAACCATACTAGGTAACACTTCCATACCAATCCATAAAACTTGTTGCAATCATATTAGCTGACCCTTCTTGTGAAAGGAGAATGAAAACTGAGGAGTAACAGTTACATTAGTTTTTATTATACTTGCACAATGACTTGAATTTGGGGTCTATCATGTGGGTTTAACTAAAAGAAAAAGGGGAAAATACCCATCATTGAGAGCACCTACCTGGCTGGCCCTATTACCTTTTTGGTCTTTTTCATCTATCACATGAACATTCGAAAGTCCTTTTCTCTTATTTTCTTCATTTGTATTTTTTTCTAGAAATTTCCATCTGGGTGTCTTCTCAATGGAGCCCCTTCTATTCTAACATTTGACCAGATCAACTCCACTTCAACTTTAAACTCTACCTACATCTTTCACTATTGCAAATCAGAATCTCGAAGCTTTTCAACACTGGTTTGCATGAAGTGACGCTGATTAATTTAGTCATGTTCTAATTGTGTAGAAAACGAAGAAGTTCCTGAAAATTTCACATAAAAACACAACATTTTAGCATTACATTTTAATCCTATAATAGAGTTCAAAACATTTCATCTGATCTATTAAGAAAATTAATGGTTGCTCACTGAAATGGTGGCTGATTTGCGATGTGCAGGAACAAGTCCTTTTGGGTGGTCATGGACTTATGGTGCAGGGTTATGACCCCATAATAAAAGAACTTGCTAAAGATATTGATGTTCGCTTGAATCATAGGTAATGTTTGGTGCATCAAAATGGTTCTCTGATTTGCTAATTACATATCTTTGTTAAATGCTTTAATGCAAGTAAAATAATATTCTGCTCCTGTACCGAAGAGATTTAGTCTAGACAAAGCATATAACTATGCTTGTGTCTCTTTTACTAGTATAGTACTAGATCCAGCATTGACCCTCAATTGGTAACAGGGTTTAGTATGTATTTTGGTGCCCAAAGCTATGGTCAGCTGTTTTGACTTGGTACACAAATTTAAAAATGTGCAATATGGTACTTGAACTTTGCTTCTGTTTACTAAAGCTTGCATCTACCACCGGTGGTAGAGAAGGCATGGCATATCCCCAACCCACTCAGTTACTTCATAATGATGTGGCCCTGGTGGTGGGGAAGATGTGACAGTTCTATGCTTAGTCCTTGCCAGAGTTGTAGAATATGCAATCTGAACCTCGTAGATAAGCAAAATTTGAGTACCTTATTGCACGTTTTAAATTTTAGGTGCAAAATCACATTTGGTTATAGTTAAGGTACCAAATTTGCCTGTTAAGTCTTGCTAACGGTAGAAATTTACTTTTCTATGCTCCATTGATGCTTGCGCTTTATTTCTTCCCTAATTTTCTTCTTCCTTTTTGTTTCATTAATCTGATATTAGAAAGATACAATCTGACGTTTAAATGAGGCCTACACTGTTCTAGCATTTCAACTTTTTGAGATTTTGATCATATATTTACTCAAATTCCATTTTATTTACTTGGGATGTTGAATACTGAAATTGAGTAGCTGTGATCTCCATGTGTACAGTCAGCATGTTACTTTTATTGTTGGGAACTGTAAATATATTCTTGTAGCATATAAAATGACATTTTGTTTCTTTAAATGAAAATTAAGAATGGGAATTGTTTATGGTGCTTGTCAGGCAACAAAGATTTTGATTCTTTTATGGATATTGATGAGTAGGGTTTCTAAAATATCCAGAGGATGTGATAACGTGGTGGTCAATGTTGAGAACGGATTGAGCTTCATTGCTGATGCTGTTATAGTAACTGTACCCCTCGGGGTTCTTAAAGCCAATTTGATTCAGTTTGAACCAAAGTTGCCAGAATGGAAGGTTGCTGCAATTTCAGATATTGGTGTTGGTAACGAAAACAAGATTGCCTTACTATTCGACCGAGTCTTTTGGCCAAATGTTGAGCTGTTAGGCATTGTTGCACGCACTTCTTATTCTTGTGGTTATTTTCTCAATCTTCACAAGGCAACAGGCCATCCTATTCTTGTCTATATGGCTGCTGGAAGATTTGCTGACGATCTCGAGAAGTTTTCTGATGAATATGCTGTGAACTTTGTGATGTCGCAGTTGAAGAAAATGTTTCCTGATGCAACTGAGCCGGTAAATTTATGGCTTCCAGCTATTTATTTTATATAACTTGATTTATCCTACCTAGACTAAACTTGGGTGGTTTAAGGAATTATGTTTGCTAATCTGCCTGAATCTTCTTTCTAAATGTTGATAGAAAATCAAAATAGATATACTAGATTGTACAAGTTTCCGTCATGTTCTATTTTCCATAACATAATTGATCGTCTCCTATGGAAGGTGTGAGCTAATATTTGAGAATGGTAAATGCGAAACAGGTACAATATCTGGTGTCACATTGGGGAACAGATCCAAATTCCCTTGGCTGTTATTCATATGATCCAGTCGGGATGGCAGGAGATGTGTATGATAAGCTTAGAGAACCTTTGGATAATCTTTTCTTTGGAGGGGAAGCAGTTACCGAGGAGCACCAAGGGTCGGTGCACGGAGCTTACTCTTCTGGAGTCCTGGCTGCCAGAAACTGTGAGAGCCATCTCTTAGAGAGATTAGGTGACTTTAGAAAGCTCCAGCTAATCTCCTTTAGTGGTGATGCATTATTAGAACCCATATTTCCTCTCCAGATATCTAGGATGTGAACTTCATTTTACCTATTACAAAGACCTGTCTGAGTTGCCTTGATTTTCTAATTAGATTTAAAAAAGAAAATCATCCAACTTGTTAAAATACTATTATATACTGTATCACTAAATGTGACTACTGCTTTCAATTTCCATCCCCAAAAGGTGGAAGAAAATAAATTTCAGATGTTTGATAGATATGCTGCTTCATTAGTATTTGTTTATTTACTGGCTTCTGATATGCAAGACATGCTATTCATATTTGGGTGTGAGTCTTCCATACAAAAAGCTATTTTTATATAATGGACTTACAAAAAGAATGTAGTTTATGAGATGTTAAAATCAATGAGGAGTTGAAAAGAAGCATGAGCAAAGTAATGGTTAGAATGATGAAGATGATGGAATAATATTATTCATATGTATTACAAGTTAAGACAGGAGAACGATATTAACCTTTATTTTAAACTGAGTGGAAGGGCAAACAATATTCAAACTCAGAATTTATTTAATAAGAGCCAGAGGTACCCTCTCCAACAATACAAGACATCCCCCATCCCTTCTATAAAATCTATATTGATGATGTTAAAAGTAATAACTTAAACTGAAAGCAACTTTTAATCTTCATAGAATATAACTATCTTTGCATTAATATGAAAGTCGAATAAGTGCTTAAATTATAAGACATGATAAAGTCGAGAACAACAAATATAAATTCACATCAATTAATATTTAATATCAGATTTTATTATAATCTGTTTTAATTTAATAGTTATGATTAAAAAATAAAGATGAAAATGAAATTTTGTTTATTTCAAGTGGATTCAAAAGATGTCATTATAATAGATAAGACCTCTCATGCGGTACATATAAAGGAAATGTATACATAATTAGGGATGAGATCACAACGATACCCTCTAATTAGATGGGAAAGAAAATCATCGTCGGAGCAGGTTTATTGCTAATGAAATAGTGCAAATCTTAAGCCCCAGCAATGCCAAGAACCCATATTTCCTGCAATTACACCAAATTGAATATCAAAATATTAGTATTCTTCCTCTGTCTCCTAAGAGTTTATTTCGTTAAACAATCTTATTATAAGTTCTGAACTTCTGATCATATCTACTCTTTTTAACACAATACTTAAAACTATCCATATGCGCTTCAACGCTTTCGAATTCACTTCCTCCTGTCCATTATCCATATTGAGAACTCTAAGATCAATCTTAATCCTTCCAAATTTGAGAATTAGGTCACATAATAAGTTTAAGGTTAAATCACTATGTGTACTTTGCCAACTTTTCTCAGTTTAAATTTTATTTTCAATTTAAGCTTTAAACTTGACAATTAACCTTAAAAGTCTTAGCTTTTCTTAATCCAAATTAAGCCTCGACAATTATCTAGTCCTTAAAAGCCCTAGAATTCAGGCTTTAAAATGAGAAAAAGTATTAAATTTAAATCTCAAATAATGATTTAACTCATAAGTTTATTTTCATCCTGATTTCGGTAGAAATAAAAATTTGATTGAAATAACATTCTTAAATTGCATCATATCAAAATTTTTAAAAAATTTTATGATATGAACAATATTAAAAGTTACGTCATCAAATCTGAATGATTTCTTAAATTTTGTGACCAAAATGAACTAATTATCAATTTTAATGGTGCCCAAATTTAGTGAACAAAATATTTAATTCCCAAGTTGGAACTAAAAAAACCCTAATTGACAAGTTCATAAACTAAAATTCATATTTAACTGACCCTATATCTTCAAACTTCAAGGTATAATAAAACAATAAGTTGAGAAACTATCACTTTCGCATCCGGTTTGAACTTGTATTTAACCTTTGACTAAAATGATCAAAAAATTCGGTTGTTAGGAAACCAATACTCAATTAAAACATTTTTAAGTTTATAAAATTCAAACTGCAATTGACCCTCACGAATAATAAATAAGCAAAGAAGAAGAAATATACCCAATAGTGAGTCGTTTCTGGGGATCTCCGGTGGAATAGCCGGTGAAGTAGAAATAACGGGTGACGGTGTAAAAAAGTCCAAGCGCAGCGGAGATGCAAGGATGAGCCATCCCTCCCAAAATCATCAGTACGAAGAACATAGGCATCATCTCCAGCGAGTTTTGATGCCCTCTCTGCAATCAAAAAATTAATTCAACTCGCTTCGTTTTGAACAATTTTTTTTAGAAGAAGCAAAAAAATAAGAAACAAAAATGAAACCTGAACACAGTTGAAGAGCTTTGCATCTTTGTTCTCGGATTCAAGAGCGTAAAGGGTGGGGTAATAAACCTTATACTTCTTGCGAGCCATCCCTACTTGGATACCCATCCATATGCTGAGAAAGCAGTAAGCCACCACCACTAACACTACGTACCCGTATTCTTTAGCTAAAAACTCCATGGATCTCTCTGATTAGGCTTCCCCTAAGTGATTTCTAAACTTTTTAAATGCCTCTGCCTATCTTTTTAACAACGAACCAAACCCTATCGCTTTTTAATTCCAGATTCTTCCAGTGGGATCTGAATCTGCTCAGACTGACTTAAGTAATTCTTGTGAGAAATTCTATGGAAAGTGAGGTGAGCTTTCCATAACCTCCCTTGTAATAGGGAATGGAATACCGGATTATCCGGTCAAATTATTTTACAGAAAATTTCATTTCATCTTTTCTCATATATAAATTAATCAATTTTGGTATAAAAAACTTATTTTGCATATATATATATACAGTAATAAATTTTAAAATAAAATAAAATAAATAAAATTTATAAGAAATTAATATTTTGCAATTTCGCACCTCATAATTTTTTTTTATATAATAAAAAGAAAGTAATTAAACTACCTTAATCAACAAACTCATACATGAGATGTACCTATTTTATCTTCTGATTGTAATTTCCTAATATGAAAAATAGGGAAATCAATAATTCTAAATTCAACATCCTCCTTAGTACAAGTCTTAGCTAGCCAATCTGTCATCTTGGAATATATTCAAATTTTACGCTTTGGATATGCCTTATTGCTTCGTTAATATTCCTAATAAGAGTAGTGGATAGGTAATTCGCGTTGCTCTCCTTTATTAATTCAATAGCCATTAAACAATCACTTTCCATAAGTATCTTAGTGTAGTTTTTAATCCGAGCTATTTTTAGCCATGCAAGATAGCCTATAATTATGAAGTAACCGTATTTTCTCAACCAATAAATCTTCTAAACCGTGTTACCCGAAGAATCGTGAGAATCTTATATCACTCCTTCATAATTTTTAGTATTTCTACATAATTATTGGTACTCCTTCATAATATGTTATCAAAATTAAGTTTTGTCATTAGAAATCAATTTTGGTATAAAAATATATATTTTTGCTTACTTATAAAATTTGTTTTATATATTAATAAAATTTAAAAAAAAAAGTAAAGCAAATTTTATCAGATGAACTAATATTTAATAATCCATCGTATTTTTGGTAATCCCTCATAATAATTGTGTGATCTTATTAAATTTATTTCATTTATTTAATTTTTCAAAATTTTAAAACTATCATTATATATAATTTATTTCAAACCAACTTTTCGTTATAAAATCTTATTGAAATTTCTTAATATTTCAAAATAATTTTTTACTCCAAAATTTTGTCTTGTTCCAAATCCTCATTTCGAAATCATACAAAATTATAGAAATATCGAAAATTATAAGGAAATAAAAAAGAGAAAATACAAAAGATATTGAGAAAATGCTAAAAAATGAGGAAATATAACAAATTATGAGAAAGTAGCATGATGGAATATAAAAATTATAAGTACAAAAAAAAAAAAAACAAGACGGGTGCAAAAGATATAAGAGACTACCAAAATTGGTTGGTCTCATTAAATTTATTTTATTTATTTAATTTATCAAAATCTTAAAATTATCATTATATATAATTTTTCTCTACCAAATTTTAGCAAGAAAAATAATAATTTAATTTACCAATTTTATCTATCTAAAAATTCTAATAAAATTTCTCAATATTCAAAAATAATATTTTTTCACTCCAAAATATAATTCCCATTCCAAACCTTCATTCCAAAACCATATAAAATATAATGAAATAATACTAGAAATTATGAGAGTGTACCAAGAATTATGAAGGAATACCAAAAAATTTGAGAAAATATCAAAATATTTGAAAGAGGGTCAAAAAGGAAGAAGGAAATACCAAAAATTTAAGGAAGTACAAAAACTTATAAGGGAATATAAAAATTATGAAGAAGTAGAAGAAAACACGAGAAGTACAAAAAAAAAAATTGCTTGGCCTCATTAAATTTATTTAATTTGTCAAAATTTAAAATTATCATTATATATAGTTTTTTCTGTGCCAAATATAACAAGAAAAAATAGTAAATTAAAATTTACCTGGAAATACCAAAATTCTAAGAAATACTACAAATTATAAGGGAATACAAAAAATTATTTGAAAGTACCAAAAATACGAGGGAGTAACAAAATTTCTGAATAAGTATCAAAATTATGAGATAATACCAAAAATTATGAGGAAGTACCAAAAATTATGAGGGACTATAAAAATTGGCTGATCTTAAATTTGTTTCATTTATTTAATTATTTAAAATTTTAAAACTATCATTATATTTAAGTTTTTTCGTACCAAATATTATCATGAAAAAATAATTTAAAAGTTATCATTTTTTCATCTATAAAATCCCAATGAAATTGCTTAATATTAAAAAATAATATATTTTTACCCTAAAATTATATTTCTCATTCCAAATCCTCATTTCAAATTATACAAAAATTATGTGATTATACAAAAAATTCTCGTTTCTATAAATCGAGTTTGTTAATATTAAATAAGGATATTTACGGAGTTAGCATATTGATGAATTGAAAATTGGTTAAGTGATTTAGCCGAAATTATGAGTAAGTAAGGCTTAGGGACTAAATCGTAAAAATTTAATCGCTATAAATTTTTAATTAGAATAAGGCTTGGGGACTTAAATAAAAATTATTCAAATGACCAAAAAAAAATGGACTGATTTGAGATAGATGTTAGTGGGATGTGATGTTAATTATCATAGATTAAGTTAATTAAAGTTTAAGCCTAATTAATTATATGTTCGAAGGACCAAAACAAAAAATGGACTGATTTGAGTTGAAACATGTTATATGTTGTATTGGAATGTTGATTTGATTATGAATTGATAATGATGAAATGTGAATTGAACTATGTGATGAAATTGGAAATTGGTTACCTTATTAACTGTATGGGTTTATACTTTGATTTAGCCGATGATGCACTTTCGTATGCCAATATATTTACTTTGGTTTATCTGATGATGCACTGCATGTGCCAGTATATTTGTTTCGGTTCATCTGATGATGCACTTACGTGTTCCAATATATTTGCTTTGGTTTATCCTACGATGCACCTATGTGCCAGTATGATCACTTCGCTTCATCCGATGATGCACCTTATGTGCCAGTATAATTTCTTCGGCTTGCCCGATGATGCACTATAGGTACCAGTATACTTCGTTCAGTTGATCCGATGATGCACTACGGTGTCAGATTAAGATGTAGATTGACTAATCCATGTATTCGTCTTGAAATTCGAGTCAAGTTAATAGGATTATATAAACATGATTTGGTTATATGATAGATTGAAATGAAATGTGAATTGATTTGGTATAAATGCATACATATGAAATGTGATATTCAATAGCATGTGAAAGACCATGCAAATTGGCTAAAAACAAGCCCTAAGGGCTGATGAAGCAATAACGAGTTAATAGGCTTGGAAATGGTTGAGTACTAAATATGAATGGAACTTATGTGTTTATATGTAGTAATGGTTATTGTGAAATGAATCAGAAATGGTATGTTTTGAGTACATATTAATGTATTGAAATGTAAAGATGATCATATGCAAGTTACTCTGGTAATGGAAGTATTTGGTATGCAACTATGTAAGATTTGATTGTAAAATTTCAGTAGGTTTAATTGTATGCAATAATTTTAAACTTGTTTTGCATTGGCTTAAATTATGGAAATACCACCAATCGTATTTGCTCAGCGTACGATTTGTTTTCTTCGTGCACAAGTATAGTAGATTTCCAAGTGTTCGAGCAGTAAATCCAGCATCCAGCAAGCGATCTCCGACTCAGTAAAGTTTCCATTTTGTTTTAAGTATGACATGTACCTAGGTTGAGTCAAATTTTGGCATAGCATGATACTTATGAACTTTTGGACTTAGAATTGGTATTTTGAAAGTGACTATATGTTTGATTTGTGCAACTTAGATTGTCACAATATTAGCTAGTGTATAAATGTGATATGGTTGCTATTGTAAATGGTAATGTATGTATATATGTATGTATTCTTTTGGCAAGTAGTTTAATGGTTAGTTTAGCGAAGTAACTTAGGTAATTGGATGAAAATGATGAAATGAATGGAATGTATATGTGCTAGAAAGGTTTTATGATTTGAAACTGAACCAATTAGTGATATGATTTTGGCTGAAGAATGTGTTATGATTTGTGAATTGATTGGTTTGTAATATGTTGAAACAATATGTTATGTCGCGGCGAGATCAGGTCACCATGCCATGACAGGACGTCGAGTATGGGTTGTTGCAATGAGGAGCTAAGTCAGTTTGTTGCGCCGCGACGAGGAACTCCCAACGTCAACCTAGAATTTTGTTAATATTACAGTTTAGTCCCAAATCGATATTAGGTTAGTAATAGAGCTTTCGTAGGCTTGTGTAAGACCTGAGAATGAATATAAATGGTATCTAATGCTTATATTACTTGTAATTAACTGTGTAATGGTAATATTTGAATGTAATTTAATTGTAGTTGCTCCGGCAATGAATGTGGCATCTTGTAGATCGGACCTGGTAATCGAGCCAGGTATGGAGTGTTACATACCAGAAATTACGAGGGAATACCAAAAAAGTGAGGAAATATGAAAAATTCTAAGGAAGTACCAAAAATATATATTAATATAGACAATATTTTAGATCAATATTGTGACAGCCCTAATTTGACCCTAGTCGAAAAGTGGTTTCGGGGCCACAAAACCGAGTCATAAAAATAATTAACCGTTATATTCTGTAACGCCCCCTAACCCTATACCGTCATCGGAACAGGGTTACGAGACATTACCAGACAAAGACAATTTCGGTCATTAATTAAAATAAATATTTACACACATCCTAATTTTAAGATGTCGTCCCTTTAATGGGCCCTCGCGGTCCAATATGAACAGTAAATTCAATTCGGGACTAATTTAGAATCACTACGAATTTTTAGTAAATTTCAAAATTCATACTACATACCGTTGCCAACCATAATTTACTCATTTCATGAGTACATCTACAACCTAAATGACTCTCATAAAACATTCTAGGTACATGCCGTTACCAATAATTAACACACTTTACCTTAATGAATTCGGGATCGAACTGGGATGCTGATTCAACGTTCTATCTTTACTAAACTCGCAA
The DNA here is from genome assembly GCF_025698485.1 of Gossypium arboreum. Lineage (NCBI taxonomy): Eukaryota > Viridiplantae > Streptophyta > Magnoliopsida > Malvales > Malvaceae > Gossypium > Gossypium arboreum. Next base: position 137,219,235 of record NC_069077.1, read on the forward strand.
GACGAAACAAACCGACACATTGAGTATGGTATACTCATGGTATTTCCATAATCCGAACACTTAATAATATAACAATTAAACTTAAAATCACAATAACAATTATAAGTATTCATTTATTTGTTTTATAGATAAAATTTCAATTACTTACCATATAAATTCTATACAAGTCATATAACAAACACAATAACATATTTGTTCAATTCTTTTCATTTACTTACCGTATAAATTCTATACAATATATTCACAATTCACTTGTTTTCACACTTTACTTCTTAACAATATACCATTTTAATTCATTCTAACATCAATCATCATCCATTTGAACTTCACTCATTTCATGAACCTTTTGGTTCATGTTTTCAATCTCATATCTCAATTTCAATTCTCAATTCAATTTCTCATTTCATTCCAATAGCTCAATCAAATTCACTCGACTTATCTTTTCACTTATTTACCCTATTAACAAGACTCGGACCTTGGCGGATACACGGATCCAACCAAACACACCAATATGGCACCCAAGGCCTCATCGGATAGTTCAAGCAATATTTGACACCCAGTGTCTCATCGGCCTAGCCAAGTAAAGTTGGTACCCAAGACCTCATCGAATCTATCCGAAGAAATATAGTGACACCAGTGTCTCATCGACTCGAGGTCGAAGAATCCTGAACACTTCCAATCCTATGGCATGCCAACTATATCCGCCTCACTGACATCATTAATAGGGTATTCAATTCACTTTCAATTTTTTCAATCAATACACATTTTAATTAATCACATAAATTCATAATTCAATACAATTCAATTCACTTTTCAATAACAAATATCCAAATATCACAAATCTCATATTTAAAATTTTCAAACAATTTATATTTCAATTCAATTAAAATAATCAATATATATTCAATATTCAATATATATATCTATATATATATACGCCAATTCAATCAATATAAATTCAATAAATTCATCACATACGATATCAATCCATTTCATTTGCAAAACACAATAATTCTTACTTCAAAACACTTAATATACATATTAAGAAATAAATTCAACAATTAAGTATTAGGTTCGGATTATAGAAATACAAACCGTAATTTTCGAGCTAACTCCGTTGACTTTGTCTTGTCCTTTCTTAGCCGATATTTCGGTACCACATTGACTACGAAATTAATACAATTCATAATCATTAATACATTACTAATTCATATCTTGAGTTATAGAATTCTAAATTAAGATCCGCTAATTTTTCCTGAAACTAGACTCACAAATCTTCTTACAATAAAATTTTCAGAATTTTTGGTTTAGCCATTAAGTACAGTTTATTCTTTAAATTCACCCCTATTCTACTGTCTGACAGTTTCGTCCCTTCTTTACTAAAAATTAATTATCTCACAGTACAGAACTCGGATAACATTCTCGTTGATTTCTAATGAAAATAGACTCATTAGGGATTCTAAACATATAACTTTAAGACTCTAATTATTTTTATTAAATTTTTGGTGATTTTCCAAAGTCATAACAGGGGAACCCAAATTCATTCTGACCTTGTCTCACAAAATTCATTATATCTCATAATTTACAATTCAATTGCTTATATCGTTTCTTCTATAAGAAACTAGACTCAATAATATTTAATTTCATATTTTATTCATCCTCTAATTCAATTTCTACAATTTTTGGTGATTTTTCAAACTTAGACTACTGCTGCTGTCCAAAATAGTCTTAGTACAAAATGTTGATTTACTTTAATTTCAATTTAATTCTAACTAAATTCACTTACTTTTCTATCTTAATTCATACTTTATTTCTATTCAAATTTCATCCATACTCTCATTTAAATATTAAATTTCCAGCATACTTTCCTAATTTCAAAATTTCATCAATTTAGTCCCTACAACATAAAACTTATAACTTACTTTACAATTTGATCCTATTATCAATTCTAGCTTGAAATTTACTCAATTAAACCCTTAATTTACTATTTTATTCAACATGAACTATACTTGAAAATCTATAAACTCTCAAAATATCAACTTAATTTCATCAAAGTCTTGTTCCAAAGCTTCTAAAACATCAAAATTTAAGAAGAAATAACTTAATTGACTTACCAAATTAAACTTTGAGCCTTGAAACCCAAATTTTCCTTTTTCTTTTTCTTTCTTTCTTTCTCTCCCGTTTCTTCTCTGTTTCGTTTGCTTTCATTCTGTTTCTTATGTTTCTTTACTTATTTATATAATATAATATATAATATAATATACTATAATATAATAATAATTTAATATATATTTTAACACATAAAAAAATCTCAGATTTTTATGTTTATGCCGCCTCACTTAGGACAAATGGCATAATTGCCATTTTGGTCCTCTTCATTTTCTTTTAATCTACAATTCAACTTTCATCCTTTATTCAATTTAGTCATTTTTCCTAATTACTCTTAATTAAACTAAATTTACTTAATTAAACTCTAATTAACCACTCAATTGACTTCGTAAATATTTTTAATAAATATTTACGAATCTATTTTTCAGAAACGGAGACCCGAAAATACACTTTTTCGGTAACGGTAAAATTCGGGTCGTTACATATTCTATGTTTATTATATATGTAAATGCATGTGTGAAAGTTTCATGCTTTGATTTTGTCATTTGTATGTGAAATTTATAAGATATGACTCATGTGATAAGACTTGAAAATGTGATGGGTAAATTTTAAAGTGCCAAATAATGCATGAACTATTGACATGGGGGCCTTGCATGTCAAATAGACCACTTTTAATATAGTGGCCGGCCATAATGATGGTTGATGGATAATATATGTTTTATTTAAGTATTATAATAAGTAATGGCATTATTTTGAAATAAAAATAATTAGTAAAATAAGAAAAAGATGATAAAATAATGGGTGTTCATCTTTCTTTCTTCATTGCCAAAATTGAAAAAGAAAAATATTGAAGAAGAAGCCAAGGCATTCGGCCATGGTTATCTCAATTTAAAGGTATGTAATGTGATTTTTTTTGTAATTGATTATGAAATTAAATTGATAAGTACATAGTATAGTTAACCAATGGTTTAAATTCATGAATCATTGAACATATATCCATTCGGCAAGTTGCTAAATTTGTGTTATTTTGATAAGTTTTTGGGAAGATGTTATTTATATGTTAAAGTAGATTAAATGATGGTTGAATAAGTTGAATTCATTGTTGAGAGGTATGAATTGAAGTTGTCGTATGTATATATATGCATTTTGGAAAGAAAATTTTGTTGTTATTTGATTTTTTTTATATATATATATATATGCACATTCGGTCATGGGGGATAAGATGAATTTAAAATGTTATAGATTGTTTTAAGATTTGTTAAATTGTTGTGGTCATTGCGAATATATGTTTAGTTAAAGAAAATTTTAAAGTGTTTAGTTAATTAGTAGGTTAATGGTGTATGCACAAATTATTTGAAATATAAACTTTGTATGAGTATTAAAAGATGTATATGAATTTGGCCTTGGGAGAATTTTTAGTATAAAATGCTTAAATTCTAGATAGGTTATTGCTTAAATGACCGAATGTGCCAAAGGTAAATGCATGTCAAATTGATCCATATGTGTTAAGGGAATAGGAATAAGTATCAGTTTGATGAACTATATATATATATTCTGCTATATAGTTAAGATATGTACATGAAAATATGATAAGCCATATGAATTTTGTGTTTGTGTATGTGAACTAGATATTTAATGGATATTCGGCTAAAAGGGATTAAAGGTTAAGTCACAGGAATTTTGGTAATATACATATTCGGTCATTAGGGTTATATGTACTTTGGCTATGTGAGTTATGTATTAAGTAAGCTATTTATTTGATATGTATATTCGGTCATAAAGGTATACTTGGAGAAATGTTTAATTAAATTGTATTAGAATGTTTAAAGTGATTAAATGGGTATGACCATTTCGTATTTGAGCTAAAGGTAGCTATATGACCCAGTAAATCTCTTGTCATATTCGACCATAATCTAGCATGATGGGATTTTAATAAGCTAAATTTGTTTGAATTAGCTCAAGAGCATAGAGGGGCAAACTCAGATAAGGGAAAAGAGAAAGTAATCGAATAGCCGTTGTAATCGTTCGACGATATCCGAGGTAAGTTTTGAGTAGTCGCCTTTAGTATAAAAATTTATGATGCCTTGATATGTGTATATTAGATGAATTGTGCCATTTTGATTCTACTTGAATTAAGTTGTGTGATAAATAATCTAAGTATATGAACTATAGTCGAATGGTCAATACGGGTTAAGCTTAATTAATGAAATGTATATGGAGCTTATATTCGCATGTAGCAAATGACTACTAATATGACATGTTCAATGAGACGTTTTAATATATGATTAAATATGCATGATACTTGAGGAATTGTACCCGGGCTTAAAGACTCGCAGGCTATATGCTGGAATGTTATCCGGGCTTAAAGACTCGCAGGCTACGAGCTGGTATTATACCGGGTTTAAATTCCCGCAGGCTGGTGCTAGAAATTTGTTTCAAGTTCTAAGACTTGACAGGTTTGATGCCAGTAAATTAAGTAAGATTACGACATTGAATATCTGCGGAAAACCACCGTCGAGTAAGTACTATATATTTAACATGTTAAGGTACGTATTATGTACTCATATGTGAAATGATTTTAAAGTGAACTATTAGTATTAAAGAACGATATATATATATATATACGTGTGGATGAATACGGTATTTAAGAATAAGAGAATGACCTATTCGGTCAATGTATGTCATTATATGAAAGTATGTGACTTAAAGTAATTGTATGAGCCATATACTGTAGTTAAATATGTGTTGAAAATTTCTTGTGTATTCATATATATATATTCGACCAATAGGCTTTATAATTAGTGTACTTGTGAATATTCGGCCAAGTAATATATAATTAGAATACGAGTTCTGTGATACTTAATGTTCGGTTTAAATGACACGTTTTAATTGTTTGAAATGCTTAAAACTTACTAAGCCTCGAAAGTTTACTCTATTCCTTATTTTGCTGTTTTATAGATTATTGATTTTGGCCACCGACTCGAAGATCGTCAGCAATTCATCCTACTATCTATCTTTTTGGTACAGTTTTATTTTGGTCCTGATATGGCATGTATAGGTTAGGCTGAAGATAACTATGTTTTGTAATTGTAAATATTTTGGCCATATGAAAATGGCATATATATAACACAAAGATCAATATGTATTCAGCTCGATCTCTGTTTATGTTAGTTAATGTGGATGAGAAATTTAATGTTTAGCTCGGTAATACCTTTTTAGCCTAAATCCGACGATCGAATTCGGGTTAGGGGTGTTACAAATATGATAGAGATATCATTTCAATTCAAACATTTACATACATGGCACGTACAAACAGCTTGGTAATTTTAACTGTTAAATTGTTAAAATATTAATTGTATTAAAAGTCACAGACAGGTGTAAAATCACTAAGTTTTTCACTGGTGTAAGTACATTCCTCCCCAGAAATCAATATTAAAAGTTTACCATTCTTTCTTCTATTTTATGCATGTGCGAAGGCTTATAAATAAAATTCCTATAGAGATGCTGATACACAACAAAGAATTGTAAATCAAAACATGAGCATTTAATTTTTTTTAACCTTATTTTCATATTTTAATTTTTTCTTATTTTAACTTTATATTTTTTAATTCTATTCTGCACCATTTGTTTTAACTCAAACAACTGTAGTGCAAGGCTAAATTTATAAGACAAAATATAACTAACAGCTTAAAATTAATGAAAAAAAAGTTGAAAACTTGAAATAACAAAAACATTATGAAGATTTATTGAGAAGATTTCATTGATTCAACCAATCGATAGGTTGAAGAATATACAAACTTATATACAATATTTAGGCTATATTATTTGTAACAATATAGAATTTTTAATTAAAATTTGTTTTTTCTTAAAATGCTATATTTTGCAAAATAAATATATTTATAGAATTAAATTTACTTGTAATTACATGGTGATACAATTACTATTTTTTTTGAACAGTTCACTGGATTTTACTGATAAAAAATAAATAACATAATAAGGAAATGTTCTTGTATAACTTTGAAGCTAAGACCTAAGTAGAAAAAACTAATAGAAGAGAAAACCAACCCAAAAGAGAGTAAATGATCCAAGATAAAAACAAATAACAATTGAAATAAAACAAAATAAGGAAATGAGAAACCTAATCCAGTCACTGTCAACAGCTGGTACCCATTAATTATTCGTCTTTTCGAATCTCTATACCAGCACTTCAACCGATAGCAAGTTTCACAAAAGCTTTCATTTCTGCTGTCCTTATTTATTCAGATCTTCTATGGAGGCTCTTCAATTTAGGTGTCTCGGCCATCTCTCCTCTTGTTCGCGTTGAAAATAGGCGAAATCTGCTCCCTCCAAGTACTCTATGGTGTCCATAAATCGAAGAGAATTGTGTGGATTTTAAAGGACAAAGCAAATATATAGAGAGAGGTCAAACTAATATATATATATATATATATATAATTTTGGAATTGCTAAAATGATTTTTAAAATTTTCAAGTGTTAAAATAAAGTAAATTGTTTGGGTGACAAATTATAAATTTGTACTCTCCTCATTTATGATATTATTTACTTATAAAAATTGATAATAATATTTGTTAATGAGTAAAAATTAAATCATCGAGTTAACTCCATAGAGAAAGAGGGGAGACTATAGAGAGGAGTAGAAGAGAGTACTAAGAGAGAGGGAGTGTAATTTGGTGGTGTTGTGTTTGTCCTTTGTCATGAAAATTTTGAAGAATTATTTAAGGGAGTCACTCATAGGTTGTATATCCTCTTTTAATTGGTGAATCATTATTTAATGTAAATCTTTATTAGATCAACTATATAACTTAACGTGATAAATATGGAAAAGAAGAGAAAAGAGTATTGAGAGAGAGATTGTAATTAGGTAGTGTTGTGTTCATTCTTTGTCGGGAGGAATTTTTGAAAGATATTTAAGTAGAATTTTTAATATTTATATTCCACTTATTGTAATATTACTAATGAATTACTTTAGGCAAAAAAAAATATTAATAATAGGTTAGCATCAATTATATTTTGAGTAAACTACACTTAAGGTTATTAAACTATTAGTAAGTTAATATTTTGGTCTCTCAACTTCAAAAAGTTATAAAATGGTCATTGAACTATTTGAAAGTTTTTATTTAAGCCACGCAACTATTAGAAAGTTTTTATTTAAGTTACTGGACTGTTAAGCTTTTTCTTTAAAACCCGGCTAGCAAGCTCCAAGCAACAATTCGATGATCATCATGGTGGATCAATAACCATTGATGAGTAGAAAAACATACATTAGATCCAAGTTGATCTGACGAACAATGTCAAAGATAAAAGAAAAAAATTGTTTGAATTTTAATTTATAAATTTGTGCCATTCAAAGTTATTTCATAAAATAAAAAGAAAATAAAAACTGAACTTTAGAAGAAAAAGGGAATGAGAGGTTTTGTTTGGCGCAGACGGTCCAATAACTTAAATGAAAACTTTTAAATAATTCAGTGACCATTTTATAACTTTTTTAAATCAAATAGTCAAAATATAAACTTACTAATAATTCAGTGATCTTAGACGTAGTTTATCATTATATTTTATATATTTTTTATTGTGTCTTAGATGAGTTTATAGTTTGTAAAAAGAAAGGGGAAATATCTGAATAGGTAAGCTTAGGTACTATACCTGTTCAATAACACCAACCATACTCACAAGATCGTCACTTCAAAAATAAACAGGCTTACAACCAAGATCAACAGATTTCTTCACTGCATCCACTAGCATCTGAGTCTTTCTACTAATCTCAGGCCATTTAGGATCCAGCAACATCCCAGGTGTCGTTCTAATCCCCGCAACAACCCTCGCAAATTCCTCTACCATCAAACCCTCCTGCGGTAGCTCATCACAATTCACAACTACTCTCTCAGGCTTCACATTCCACCCGATATGAAGATCCACAAACTTTGCACCCAACGTGAACTCGAACGATGCAGAGCTCTCTCGTTGCGGGATGATGAAGTCGTTGAGATTCAAGGAACCTTTGGAACCAGTTATGGTCAAGTCCATGGATGTATCGGCGAGGAAAGAGCAGTGAATGATTGCGTTGGTCGTGGCTCCTGATGATGATGGTTCTGTATACTGAATGGAAGCTGAGAAGGAGATGATGACTCCATCGGAGTTTGTAGTGACGTCCGGTAGGGCGGTGACTACGGTTGGGAGCTGGTAGTTTTTGGCCCATAACACAGCTCCGAGGCAGTACCAGCCAAGGTCACCCAATGCTCCGAGACTATCCAGGTTTCCTTTTACTCTTATGTCATTCTCAAAGAATTCTGGGGATGCTGAAGTTGTTGATGTGCTGTATATCTGAAAACCAAAGAGCAACAAATTCCATTAGTAGATTGATATAATAAATAGGTAGAATTGTGCTATTAGTTCATATAATTTAATAAATTTAGTTCATATACTTTTTGAATTAGTCAATTTTAGTCTCTATACTTTTCAATTTAAAATTTCACTTCTGGCACAAATGGTGGCATTAAAATTTGATCGGTTAAGTTTACTATACAAAACTTGTAGATTTAATTCATGTTCTCCAATTGAATAATTCTTATTTCTTATTCTTTTAGAAATTTAAAATTTCATTCTTAACTGAAACAATAGCAGTTATATCCATTATTCGACATTTTCTGTGAGTAATATGTGAAAATAAAAAACTAACACGACATTACACATTTCATAATATATTTGCCGTATCAAAATTTGGTAACAACAAAACTTAATGAATTCAACTTATTACCATTCGATCAAGATTGCCATTTTAAAATTCGAAAAATAAATGGACTAAAAATGACAAAATTAAAATGTAGAAACTAAACCTACAACTTACATGCGATATAATTACTAATAGAACAATTTACTGATATTTATTTTTACCAACAATCTGGTTTTGTCAGTAAAACAAGTTCAGTGTAGATTAATATATAGTGACAATTTCACTCTTTTCGTCGCTATTACTATAGGCATCCTATAAAATTTTTGAAATATATAGCTGGAATCAAATTCTAAATGAATCTGATAAATTTAACAAAAAACTTACATAATTGACGTTTCCTAAAAGCTTGGAATCAAAGAGCATCTCCTTCATTTTAACAGTCCTAGGATGGTGTAACCACATCGACCCATCCATAAACTGCAGGCCATTAGATTGACATGCTTCAAGTATTGTATCAAGCTCCCCCACATCAAGAGCCGTCGGTTTCTCGATCAGCACATGCTTGCCTTTTTGGGCAGCCATGACCGCCCAATGGACGTGCAAGCTAGTCGGCAATGGCATGTACACCGCATCCACCGACGGGTCATCCAGCAGTTGGTCGTAGCTCCCGTAAATCTTGACCCTTGGGTCCAATCCGTTGTCACTTGCGAATCGCTTTGCTTTGTCTATGGAGCGGCTGGCGACGGCGTGGAGGATGGAATTAGGGGCTAAGTTAATGGCTCTGGCCACTTTTCTTGCTATGTTTGCACATCCCACGATGCCGAAACGAACTTGAGCTACTTCGGTTTCAGCCATTTTTGTTTTTAAAGCTTTGTTTAACTGAGTGTGAAAAACTTGCTTGAACATGCCGTGTTTGAGAATGTTCTAAGGGATGAGGATCGCTTCTATTCCCTTACGTGGCTTCATTTTGGGCCGTATAAGCCTACTTAAGTGGTTATCGCATGATAACTTGCAGGTGGAATAATTTTTATAGGGATTAAAATTTAATTATAAATTTTTAAAAGTAAAATATAATTTTGTTATTAATTCATAATTTCATATTTTTAAAAATTAAATAGAATTTCTTTTTCATTTTGGAAAGTTAAAGTATAGTTTTACAAATAAAATAGCAATTATTCCATATTTAAAGATTCATCTATTGAATTTCGATTTGATCCAATTTTACAATGATATACTTTTTAGGGTAAATTATAAAAATAGTCACTTTTGTTTACTTCAGATTTTAGTCACTTATGTTTGAAATGTTATGTTTTAGTCACTTATGTTATAGTTTTGTTACAAAATGGTCACTTTGCCGTTAAGTTCCGTTATCTCCCTAATAGAAATCCTACGTGACAGTCCAAATTGGTTTTAAATGCCGATTTGGATGTCCAACTAGGACGAGAATAGGTTTTTAATTAAATAAATTTAATTAATTAAATATTTTAAATTAATTACACTTTGAATTGAAAAAGAAAAACTGTTTGTCTCTTTTTCTTTTAATTTTCTATTCCATTTTGATTGAAAAACTATTCTTATCTCAGTTGGACATCAAAGTCGTTAGGGAGATAATGTAGCTTAATGGTAGAGTGGCTACTTCGTAACAAATCGATAACATATGTGACTAAAACGTAACATTTCAAACATAAGTGACTAAAATGTAATCTAGGGCAAACAAAATTGACTATTTTTGTACTTTACCCTACTTTTTATTTTGAAATCAGATTTTGAGGATTTTTTTAATTAAACATTTTGACTTAAAATTGCAATACTACCATTTTGAAAAGTTTTATCAAAATATTCCTCTTTTGATTTTATAATCTATTTAGCTTTTACAAAATTTTATAACATTTTAATTATTAATTTTTCCATATGTAATAAGTAGGTGTAAATGAATGCGAAGTTCGATGAACTGTTTATGAACCATTTATATAACATTCGTTTATGTTTATTTATTAAGTTAAATAAACGAATATAAACAAAATTTTGTATTCATTTAATAAATGAATGAACACGAACAGAGGTGTATTAAGTTCGTTTATATTTACAAACAAGCTCGTTTATGACTCGTTTATTTAGTAATAATATTTTCTTATAAAAATTCTATTAATATATATTAATAAAATTATCCTACTTTGTACTTTTTTCATTTATAATATAATTATTAATATTTATATTTGAGTATTTTATATCTAAACAATACATGCAAGTGTATGCATTTATTGTTTGTTTATTTATTATTTATTAACATTGTTCGTGAACATTAAACAAATAAATATGAACATACATAATTTTAATTTAAACAAACATGAATAAAATTTAAAATTCTTAACGAACACAAACTGAACATAATTAAACTTAAAATAAACAAACGATTATGAAAAAAGGTTTCTGCGTTCAAATTAGATTCATTTACAGCCCTAGAATTAAGATACGTTTAAATTTTATTTATAATATGTATCGTATTTCATCAAAATGAAATGATATCAATTTTGCTGGGTCTACCTTGTTAGGGTCTAAATAAGGGTTAAGATCCTCCTAACATGCATGGGATAATAATAGACAAAAAAAAAAAATTTAAGATAAACTACAAAAATAATCATTTTTATTTGCCCGAAATTACATTTTAATTACTTATATTTAAAATGTTACGTTTTAGTCACTTATGTTATCATTTTATTACAAAGTAGTCATTCTACTGTTAAACACCATTACATCCCTAACAACAATCCTATGTGGCAGTCCAAATGAATTTTAAATGCCAACTTGGATGTCCAACTAAGATAAAAAAAAAAATTCAGTCAAAATGAAAAAGAAAATTAAAAGAAACAAAGACAACGGTTTTTCTTTTTCAATTCAAAGTATAATTAATTTAAAATTTTTACTTAATTAAATTTATTTAATTAAAATCCTATTCTCGTCCTAATTGGACATTCAAATCGACATTTAAAATCCATTTGAACTGTCACGTAACAAAAATGACTATTTTTATAGTTTACCTAAAAAAAAATAATGAAAAGGAGCCAAACCCAACCTCTAAATTAGTACTGCAAGTCAGTTAAAACTAATTCAATTAATGAAAAAAGCAAATTAAATAATATTCAATAGAAAAGAAAAAAAAATAATTTCATTGTATACTACTTGAGGCAAATAATTTCATTGTATACTACTTGAGTGCTTTTGCCTTTATTAAATTTAAGGCCATGAAATAAAAAAGGGCAAAAAAAAACACAATTTTAATGATTGACACAAAAGAGTCTAATAAGGTTAAGAGCAAGAGAAGGCTGTAATTAGCTGAATAAATGTTAAACCCCATCTTCTACAGTCAAAATGGCTATATCATCATTTATCCCAAATCAGTTTTTAATCTAAAAAGAGAGATGCAAACTAAACCTTGTGTAGAACATTTCATCCGCATCTTCATCTACAAATCGGCCATTTTTGACTTCCTATCTGAGCCACCATCGCTGTATTGCAGAAACCGGACCGTTCAAAAACGGAGCATACTGCTGGACAAGAGGATTAACCGTCCTCCCGATCTTTGCCCAAACACTTTGGTGGTAACCAGTTGTAACCGGAGCACGGTACATAAGCTTTAATAGCTGTCAGAGTGGGGAAAAAGGGGTTTAGTCTAATTCATTCATTCTTGAAATATGATTTCAAGAATAATGCATAAAGATCATATAATACAAAAAGCTATAACATGCAAAAGGGGACGATGGGATCAATAAGTTTCCTAGTCTAAAGAAATTCATTCCAACACTGTTTTCAGCATGCATAAAATGGGTTCTCTACCAACCTATCATACCATCCAGACAATTGTTAACCAATAGAAAAAAGAGGTGACAGAAGAAAGAAGCATTACAGACCTGCCAGTACATGAAAGTTTGTATGATATTGCGTTGCCACCTGAAGAATTTGATACAAAATTCAGCAAACTATGAAAGCTGGAGGAGGTGTATCTATTGGCTTAGCAATGAAAAATAAACCAAAAATGGTAAAAAGATATAGGAAGCTGACGAGAACAAAGAAATGATTAGAAGGAAGCCAACTCCGATCTCAGCATGTGAAGAGAGTATGCTAAGAGTAGTGGTGTTCGATTCTACCCACAAACAAGGATCTTCCAAATACTTCCTGCTTAAACAAAAGGAGAAAGTATAAATAAAGGAATGGACAACTAGACCTTCAAGTACAGACATGCACATCCACAAACAACATGGATTTTGTTTCACCCATTTTTGGGCTGAGATTAAAGAATGTTGTAAAGCAAATTGAACTACTCTGCATCTGAAGAATTGGTTAAGATGAAAAAAAAAAAAAAGGGATAAATACTTCAGATTAACATTCATGAAAGGTAAGCTTTCCGTTTCATTAGTACCATTACCTTCTGCGAAAGTTGTGTAAAATCCTCCTTACAGTGCCATAATGCTACTGTCCTATTATCTTAAATGGTATGTAATACTAAGAATGCTGTTTTACTCTAATTGAAGTGTAGCATTATTGTGTGTTACCAAGTAATAAGGATAACAAGCCACTGAAGCAAAGGCCTAGGGGATGGAAAGACAAGGTGAGGCCCAAGGAGGTTATGGGTTCAAATCTCTCCGCCCCCATCTATGAAAGAGTATGTTTATAACATTAAAATGGGAAAAAAATAACAATAATGATCATAACATACTCTTAAAAAGAAAGAAAACAACAGGAGGAAAAAATAGCATGTGATTTCTGTCCATCTGAGAGTCAAGCATTTTCATTTAAAGAATATCATCAATGAATTAACTGAATTTTACTATAATGTTAATAGTCTGATAATTAATTAAAATAATAAAGGATAAAATATATCAGCACTCCGTCGTAGCAGATGGTTTATACATATATGAGTAAAGATCTACCTGTACAAGGTAGAACGATTGAAATTACGCCTTAAGAACTTTGCAACATGTTCAAGTGCTCGGCATAAAATGGGAATCAAAGCAACTGCAGAAAAGAATAATATTGATTCATCACACTAAATGATAAAGAGAATTCCTTAAAACTATTTAGGAACAGAAGAAAGCTTACATTTAAGGCAGAGATGAGAAGTGACAAATGTAAGGCTGTAGATAAAGTAGATAAAATCTTTGGTTGTAATTATTGATTGAAAATACACTTGAATAGCCTGCAAATTCCAGGCCCTTGGTATCTGCATAAACAAAAAGGCTATATTCAAGAGAAGAACCTCAGTAAATCAAATTAAAAGGATGATAAGTTAGCGGAAATAAGCGTACCCCATATAGTGCATACAAAGAGTATAAAGCGGAACAAGCAGTGCCCATGAACGACAGTCGATATGCTCTGATAGAAAGAGTTCTAGTAACAAGTGGAAAGATGGCAAGCACAGCCACGATAAAAACCTGCAAGAGAAAATGTAACCAAAAAATATTGGCAGGAAAGGAAAGGTAGCAGCTGGCTTAGAATTTCATAATGATTTATTAGTCGTTAAAATCAACTAGTGATCTCTCACAGACAGATTGCAAGAATAAATCAGGAAATACAATGCACATTTTACTCATCACTTCCTAATATGCAAATACGCACATGTTGGAGAAAGAAAAGAGTGAGGGTAGGTAGTATACCCAAGCATTGACAGAAAATTGTATTGTTTGCCGATCCCAGCGCATAGAAGTCGTATTTGAAGTGGCAGCTGCTGATGCCCTTGAACTTCTAGTGGTTGAGCCTAAATTACAAATTTAGGATTGATTTCAATGAAGGAAACAGCTCATTAATAAGGACGAGCAAATACACAAAATTCTACAATTTTATGTTATTTAGTGCAAATATTAACTTCTTTGTCTGACCTCATTGGCAAAAACAAGTTTTTACCTGCATTGTGTGCTCGAGTGCTTTCATTCGCTGATGATGATGAGGTTGATGATGAAGCAGATGGATTTGATGACATAGCTTCTACCACAAGGTCAGGATCCTGTTCATAAAACATATCCCATAAATCATCAGATATGAGTTGCCATGTAACAATACTAGAATATTACTGAAAGATGAGTGTACTAGAATGTTACAAACATACATATAGATATAAAAGTCTAATCATTGCAAGAAATTGCATGTAAACAACATTAACGGACAAGACAAGTTCCATCAAGGGGAATAGGACAAAGTTTCCCTCTGATTCTATTTTTCAAGCATGTAGACCATTTTATAAATTACTAAGATTACATCCAATTGTTGCTTCTATCCTTTGCTTTTTGTTTTGAAAAGCCAATTGCAGAAAACTAGTTTTAATGTAAAACCCAAATGTCTATACAATGCCAAGAATTACAAAATGAGTTGCATGGACTTGAGTGGTAAGAGTGGAAGGAATTTGGGCAAGGATCAATTAGGGATCCTAGGTTTGGAACATTGTGACTTTAACTTTCATATACAAATAGGATAATAGAAACATAAGTCAATAGTTATATTGAATCGTTACGTTAGGTTTGGTGATACCTTTTAGTTATTTTCTTATTTAAAACATGATTTTGCTACTTTCTATTAGCTTTTGCTTTATAACAGAATTTAAGGTATTGTTTATTCGTTGCTTTCTTGCTCTTTTGCTTTTGAAACATTTTCTAATAAAGTCCATTTAGATGCAAAAATGCATAATATGTTGAAGAATAGCAATTGTAATTGCAACCTTGAATTTGAAGAACAAAGTGCATAGTTTTCATGTTATCTATAAAAATTATGTTAGAATTGATGTAGTATTACAATCTAAGTTTTCATTCTTAATAAATAATGAACCTGTTGTCCACCATTTACTATTGTTTTTTTAACAACTTTATATAAAATAAAAGCAAATCACATAGAAGAAGTAGCAAAACAAAGAAAGAAATTAACCCGGAAGTACTTCAAGACATATTAGAGCTTTTGAGCAGAAGAAGAAGCAAGCAAATTCATCCAATATTGCATTAACTCAAATTGATTTAATAAAAGCCATAAAAGGGATGAAAACAATATTGCAAACTACACCAAACCCGGTCGATATACCATATATCCCAATTCCAGAACCATGAAGCCAATGGCATTGATACCACAATGGTAACAGTGGAAATGGAATGGACTGCCATAGTTAGAAAATAAAACATGTACTATTGAAGGAACTAAAGTTAAACAATATAAAAGAAAATGGAATCACCCTAGTGGAATAAATATTAGGGAATACTCTTACTACTCTTTAACATCTTTTATTTGTTGATGACTATGTTAACTAATTCAAGATTTGCAGAAATCAAGCATGGTCGCCAGCTCCAAAACTCAATATCAAATTCAAAAGGTGATCAAAAAAGGTCATAAGGTGAACTAGTCCAAATCCTAGTACTTGCACATATCATGATGTTGAGGCAATAAAAACTAAGCAATGGCTGGTAAAAGTACCATGGAAGCCCCTGTATTAGGAGTTAGATTGCATTCTGCCTCCTCTACTAAAAAAGGGGCAAATTAGTCTCTGTACTTAAGATCAAAAAGCAAATTAGTCATTTTTGTTAAAATTTTGATCCATTTGTACTATTAAAAACTGTCGTGGCTGACGAAATAACCATACAGTGACATGTAGCGTGTCATGTATATCTCATGCTAATGTACAGGGATCAAATTTTAACCGTAGAAATGAATTAAATTCATAGAAGGACCAGTTTACTCTTTAATCTAACCTATAGAGACTAATTTGCGCAATTTTTAAGTAGGGAGAGCAAAATACAATCTGACTCCTAGTACAAGTACAAGGGCCTCCATGGTACTTTTACCGCAATGGCTTTTTTTCCTGAGGGGCCAACTGGCCAAGTGATAGCTAACATTTAAAGATTGAAGTAGCAAAAACTATCTCAAGAAGAAATGAATGTGTTAAATCGAAGCAGTGGCTACTGACGTTTGTCATCCCTACCTATAGATGCTTTGTTTTCAAGTTACCAAAGAAATCATATATAAATTCACAAGTTCCAAAATTGAAGAACAACAAAATAAGATTTGAGCTGAAAAAGAAAAGCCCATATACCAAAAGTTCCAACCATCAAATTCTAACCTACCAACACATAACACAATAAACAAGGGTTACAAAAAAAAAAATTAAACGTGAAATTGCAAATTCTCCCTTAATCAGCTGACAAACACAAAACAGAAAGAAACCCAGATTCCAAATTCGTAGAGAAACAAATGGAAAATCTTAAATAAACCCAAAGCACAAATTGATAGAACTATTATAAAAAGAAAAAGAAAGACAAGAAACATACGATATAGCGCTGGTAGAACTTGCGCTTGAAATGATCAACCACATCGGAGCGAGATGCCAGGTGAGGAGGAATCAAGACATTGGACCAATAGTCTGCCCACCTTGGGTCGTTCTCGTAATCGTAGGCAGCGGCCGCCATCTTCTTCAGCTTCTGCGAATCTTCTCTCTCTTCTCCCATCCTTTTTTGTGTTACTTTTGTTCCCAATTGACATTGTTGTGGGTTAATTGTTTAAATTGTCAATTCTGCTAATTTTTTTGTTTTCTTTTAATTTCATAAACTACAGGGTTTATTAATAATAATTTTTTTAAAATTAAAGCAGTAAGGTAAATTAATTTTTAAATAAATCTTATTGTTTATAAAAAAATAAAGAAAAAAATTAAATATTTTATTTTGGGGTGACGATATCTTTTTTTTTGACACAATAACTATAATAAATAAGAGGATAATCTGCTTTAAGACATTCAAACCGATATTTTCCTGCATTGATAACAATATTCGTACTAATCAAGCTTAATTAACAATTTAAGTTTAGTTTTAAAGGGAATTATGACATTAACGGTGAATATGTTAATTTTAATTTTATCTTATTTATAATCAAAATTTTTAGTTTTTTTCTTCAATCAAGTTTTTATTATGTATAGGCTTCGATCAAGCATATGAATTTTTTTATGGGTTTTGTAAAATAGAGAAGAAAGTCTTGAAAAAGATTTGGTTTTTGTTTAGACTTGAAATTTTAATAATTTTTTAAAAAATTTAGATATTTTACATATATATTTTGAATTTTTAGAAATTTTTTATTTTAAAATATTTTAACATAATTTTAATATTTTAATAATTTATATTTATTTAAATTTTTTAGAATTATTGTTAAGAAATTTTAAAAAATCAAAATGATATTTTAGCTATAGTTCAGGGACCAAATTAGTAATTAACCATTCAAATTAACGTTCTACATCATCATTTAACAAATAAAATTTAACGATGAAACTAATTTACACATTTCGAAATGTATTACCCATTTTTTCAATAGAGGGGTCGAAATGCAATTCATGTAATGACCCGAATTTTACCGATACTGAGAAAGTATAATTTCGGATCTCTGTTTGTGAAAAGTGGATTCGTAAATATTTATTTAAAAATATTTACGAAGTAAAATGAGTGATTAATTAGAGTTTAATTAAGTGAATTTAGCTTAATTAAGGATAATTAGATAAAATGATTAAATTGAATGAAGAGTGAAAGTTTAATTATAGAATAAAGAAAAGTAAATGGACTAAAAAGGCAAATAAGCGAAAAGGAGTGCCAAGTGTATGGCAGAAATAAAATACATGTGTAATTAATATAATACATACGTTTGTAATACATGTATGTATTCACTTATTATTTAAGTAAATAATTAATGTATTTACTATTATTTAATTGATATTATTTGATAAATAAATTAAATATAAGACAAGTCTATGGTAAAAATAATTTATATGTGTACCAATAGTATACATACACTTGTAATACACATATATGTTTGCTTATTATATAAGTATATAATATATTATTATTAAAAGTAAAGTAAATAAAAAAAAAGAAAGAATTAGAATGAAAAGAAAGAAGAAAAGAGAAAATTTAAGGTTTGAAGTTTGGAAGTTTAATAGGTAAGTCAATTTAGTCCTTTTACTTAATTTTGATGTTTTAGAAGCTTTGGAACAAGATTTTGATGAAATTAAGTTGATATTTTGAAAGTTATTAGATTTATAGATAATGTTCATGTTGAGTAAAATGATGAATTAAGGGCTAAATTGATAGAAATTCAAGTTAGAAATGAAATAAGGATTGAATTGTAAAATGATTCATAAGTTTTATGCTTTAAGGACTAAATTGAAAGAATTTTGAAATTATGGTTTTATGATGAAAAATAGATAATTATGTGTAAGTTTGGTTAAAAATTGAGTAGAAATAAAGTATGAATTAAGATAAAAAAGTAAGTAAATTTAGTTAGGATTAAATTGAAATTAAAAGTAGACAATCAACATTTTGCACTAAGACTATTATGGACAGCAGCAGTAGTCTAAGTTTGAAAAATCACCAAAAATTGTAGGAATTGAATTAGACGATGAATAAAATATATAATTAAAGCTTATTGAGTCTAGTTTCTTATAGAAGAAACGGTATAAGCAATTGAATTGTAAATTATGAGATATAATGAATTTTGTAAGACAAGGTCAGAATGAATTCGGGTTTCCCTGTTCTGACTTTGAAAAATCACAAAAAATTGGATAAAAATAATTAGAGACTTAAATTTATATTTTTAGAATCCGTAATGAGTCTATTTTTAGGAGAAATCAACGGGAATATTATCTGAGTTTTGTACTGTGAGGTAATTAATTTTTATTGAAGAAGGGTCGAAACTGTCAGACAGCAGAACAAGGATAACTTTAAAGAATAAACTGTACTTATTGGCTAAATAAAAAATTCTGAAAATTTTATGGTAAAAAGATATATGAGTATAGTTTTAGAGAAAATTAGCAGATCTTAATTTTGAGTTTTATAGCTCCAGATATAAACAATTTAGTGACTATGACACAGATGGGCAGCTTGAATATCCATAAAAGTAAATAATAAAAATTATAGATAATGTTACTTACAAGTGTGTTATATACATTAAGGATGTGGAATGGAGAGGAGGAGGAGGAAAATATATATGAATATTCAGTTAGCATGACTAATTTGCATGTTTTAAGCTCATGGACTAAATTGAATAAAAGTAAAACTTTAGGGGGCAAATTTTTGTAAAAATGTTAAAAATGACTAAATTGAAGGGAATGAATTGTTTTATTATCTAAATTAATAAATTGAATGAAATTATCAATTTAAGATTGAATGAAATTTGGGAAAATGGTAAATTACCAATATGCCCCTAAATCTTGTTATTTCTGCAATTTAGTCAGGTAGGTTTGTATATCCTGAATAAGCATGTAAATATGACAATTTAAGTATTGTATCGTATTTTATATGATATTTTGAATTGAATATATGAAAAGGATGTTATATGAAACATGAAAATGAATACTAAATAATATAAATTAATTGAAATTATTCTGAAAATCTCGGTAATGCCTCGTATCCTATCCCGGTCTCAGGTACGGGTATGGGGTATTACAATTCATCCCTAAGTATAGGGACTTCCTTGATGCTTTTACATATTCTAGTAATAAATAAAACAATTATTTACTATTTTGCGAGAAAATAAGTTGACTAGGATGGTGGGGAAATTTTAATTTAAATAATATTATTACAATTTTCATAAAAATATTACCATAACTAAATATATTTAAGCCGGTTTGATAAAGTGTTCAAAAAATTCAATAACTAAAATTAATATTTTCAACAACTTAATTTTTAAACGCATTTGATAACCCATTATAAAAAATAATAAATAGATTATTTTTCTACAAAATGTGTAGAAAATTATAAGTAAATAGAGGCTTACGTATTACTTAATATAGAATAAATTCAATCATTTTTATTTTATTCCATTTCATTTAATATTCTATTATTTTTATCAAAAATAAAATCATATTTAATATTTAATTTTAACTAACATACCAAATAAATTTTTTATAATTTAAATTCAACCCTCAAGTTCTTAGAATTATTTTCAAGCTTATCAAACATAACCTTAGTAATCTCTAATAGCTTTTCAAAAAAGAGTTAAACAAAACCGTTGCCATTTTCAAGCCAAAATTCAAAATAAAACACTTCCATGCTTTTTATGTGCTTTGTTGGAGTTAAAATTAAAATCATCACCATTTAAATGTGTTAACCTATTAATGAATTATTAATAAAAGTATCAGGAAGGTCATTATACTAGAATTAAATTGCGTTTTAACTCTTTCACTAAAAAAATTAATAAAGCAATCATTATACATTAGATCAAAGAACAAACTAATCATTCTTTCAAAATTTTTATCAATTTATTCAGTTAAAATGATCCATATATATCAACATGAAATACACGTGATATGTGACATGTCATTATTTAATTATTTAATAGAACACATCAATCTAAGGTACAGCACTAGTCTGCAAAATGCACATATTGAATTGTCAAAACAAATGCCAAACATAGGTTGCTTTGTATATAAGATTACAACAACAGTAAATAAAATACTGATTATTCGAATTCAACTTTAAATTATACTTGAACCCATTTTAACTTTTTTACTTGTTAATTAGGATAACAAAACATCAACTTGGCCAACCACCTAGAGGGCAAAAGCATTATATTGTGAGCATAAAAGCTTGAATTCGATCCCAAACAACCCCATTTCCCTCACCTAATTAAGCACAAAGTTAACTTTTTATAGCTTGAACTCAGCTCAGTTCGGGTACAATCTAGCTTGTCCATAATATATTCTTTCATTCATGGTGATTTCTTGTAATCCGAGCAACCAAAGATGCAAAACCATTTAAAAGAAAAAGGAAAAGCTAACAATTTCATGAAAGGAAGATAAGGTTATGATTAAATTTAGACAAAAAAAGGATACAAGAAGACCATCAACATATATATGCAAGAACCTAAAAATAATAATAACAATAATAATTAAAAGAACACCTCACATTATGAACAAATAGAATCCGAGTATATAATAGATGCATACGGCACTCTGAATAAACAAATTATCATCACCTTCTAAAATTTATCCCCTCATTATAAATTCTGGATGCTTGGTTGTGTGAACACTTCTGCGCACACAGACAGAAGAGAGATAGAAAGAGTGGGAGAACGCAAATTATGTGCTTGGTGTTTCACCGGCAGGTCCAGGCCGGGCATTCAACAGTGGCTGAAGAGCTTTGACAACGATGCTCATATTTGGCCTAAAATCAGCTTCATATTGCACGCATAATGCAGCAACTGCAGCCATCTGCAATCAGAACACCAAACTGCTTTAGGCATACATACATGACAGATCACATTGGCATTCAGTGAGCATACCAAAGGAAACATCCGGCCAGGATAGATCAGGATAGGTTTAAGGTTAAAACAAGGCTTGATGCAGCCTCTTAAAAATATTAGCATAACACGGAAATTGTGGGTGTGAATAGAAAACGGATATTATTGGGAGCAACCAAGCATATTAATACCTTGGCGACGGCCTTGGGAGGATAATCTCCTCCTAGTCTTTGATCAACACACTGCCTAACCTTGTCTTCACTAAGTCTTGGTGTAGCCTAACAGAATTCAAAGCTCTCATTAATCAGCCATGCCTGAAAAGTTTAACAATGAAACAGAGGCTGGATATACGGAAACAAGTTGCAGAAGAGTACCCATGTCACTAGGCTTTGCTGTCCACGGGGTAAAGTATGATCAACAGGTTTTCTTCCAGTCAAAAGCTCCAACAGCACAACACCAAAGCTGTATACATCACTCTTGGCATTTAATTGCCCAGTCATCGCGTATCTGCCAAAGAACAGTCAATTTTCAAGGTATTCTATCTTAAATCAAGCTATATATAAGAAGAAATTTTAGACATTTTATGCTTGTTCCCTGAAACATCTCAGTAATCATATGAAAATCTACTTCATTTTAGGTACCAAAAATCAATACACTATTTAACTTCGACAAAATAAATATAACGGATAACTTACTCAGGAGCATGATAACCAAAGGTTCCAAGTACACGAGTGGAATGAAGACGGGCTGCCATATCAGGAGCCTGATTAGATAAATCAAAATCTGCAATCTTTGCCACATCATCATCAAATATGAGCACATTGCTAGACTTTATGTCACGATGAATGATGTGAGGATCAGCCTTCTCATGCAAGTACTCAAGCCCTTTTGCAGCTCCTACAGCAATTTTCACTCTTTGTGCCCATGTCAGAACAGGGCCTGGCTGAGCTCCCTTAACACCTTTTCTCCCTGCATAAAAGGAATAGTAATCTTGCAATATTAACAGCACAACATAAAAATCACAAACCAGATGCTTTGTTTTCAATAAAGGAAGAAACTTTTTATAATAACATCACGAAGAGATCTTTCCTTCAAGCATTTTTACATCCCTATATATGATTAGCAGGAGCAATGAACAAAGCATCATCATGCATACCGTGGAGAATATCATGCAGTGAACCATTAGAAGCAAACTCATAGGCAAGTATACGAGAACTCCCATCAACACAATAACCAAGCAACTGAACAAAGTTTTCATGCTTCAACCTTGATACCATGGAAACCTGAAAATCAAAACATCAATGGATATAAATATGGAACTCTAAAATTATATCAGGATGTGATAAATGCAATGAATTATAGCTGTCGACTGAACCTGGGCTAAAAATTCATCATCTGGTTGCTTGCTGGCATCTAACTTTTTTATCGCTGCAGCCTCTCCACTTTTAAGAACTCCATAATAAACTCGACCATATGAACCTTCTCCAATCAAAGCATCGTTACCATAGTTATCTGTGATTTCCTTCAATTCATCTGCCAGAATAGCAGGGACTTCAATAGGCTGAACCTTCACAGTTTGAGCACTCTTCGATGCAGTTTCAGATGTATGGTAACCCCCAACATTTCCTGTGGAAAAATTCAGCCCAGATTAGACCAACAGATTCAGTGTAAAGTGAGCACAAAGCATACCCAGACATAACATTCAAAAGATAGAGTCAAACATGCATCAATATCAAGTATGAGTAGTAAAAAAAAATTAGGTTGAAGAAAATAGCACATACATGTGTAGATATCATTCTAACAAAAATCAAGCAAAATAATTTTTTTATAGGAAAATAAAATTAAAGCTAATAAACAAGCTACAATTTAACAACTGACTATGAGCATAAGCACCAAAGAAGTTCATGCCATCCTACATATTATGCTTCATTAAACTAGTTCACAGTATTAAAGGTGCAGACATATGCAAGTTAAGTTCACACAGAGGCTGAATCAAAATTCAACCAAAGGATTACCTGCTGAGTTTTTAACCATGTATTGGCCTCCATTGTCTGTGGCATTGTGGATATTATCTTCTTCACAACAGCCAAAACAACTCATGGCTCTATCCTTTGACAATTATCTCTAATTTGTAAAATACCAATCTGGAAATCCAAGGAAGCATGTAAGTAAGTATAAATGTTAAAAGAAAAAAGAAAAAAAAAGGGGGGGTGGGGGACAGCTTAACCACACCATGCTTTACATGTCTTGCAGGTATAGAAGATGCAAATCAATACAACAAAATTACAAATAAATCTAGAAATCCATGCAGGTGTGTCTTGTCTCGTTTTTCTCATCTGAATCGTGTAAACACAATTCATTAAATGTGTTAAATCATAAACACAAATATGATACATGAATTAACTGTGTCATGTTAGTTGTGTTTGAAAATGTAATATTGTGTTTATATCACATTTTCGTACTGTATCCAAAATTGTCAGGTCAAATTACATATGGGAAGAGCACAGGACAAAAAAAGTAGAAGCAAAATGCATTTAGTTTTTCCACTATGTGTGTGTTTGAGGCTCGTAAATAAATGAAAACCTTTGGATTGTCTCAAACCAAATGTCCATCTGATGCATATCTTAAATCTTCTATACCACAGAACATATTTGCTTCATCTAATTTTTGTCTTAAATCTAAATATATTTCCCCAAAGCAGTCTCCCATATCATTTGAAGACTCTCATTCAAGATATTGAATATGGCATGCGAAAGAACCAAAAAAAAGAACCTTCTAGGAATGCAAATGATGATAAATTCTGTAAACTCACGGATTGTAGCATTTCATTATTACGCATGATATCCCCAAAGAAACAAGAGATAGGGTAAATTAGACCTTTCATTTCATCATATAAATGCAGCCTGGCATAGGCAAAAATTCAATGATATCACGCGAAATTCATACTCAGAAGTCAGAACCAACTTGAAATTCCACATGCATGTAAACATATTGGATATAAAGTTTAGTAACGTTAAATTAGCCGCTGCAAACTGCTAGTAAAACCACAAAAAAGAAAAAGAAATTGCACAAACCTAGAATTTGACCAACTTTTCCACCTAAAAGTTTTCCAGCACAAGAATTCAGTTCCAAAGTAGCCCAAAATCCAGATACGATCACAAATTCTTTTCAATAATCTCTTCTCAGCACAACGTTGAAAAACACTTCTCCAAGTTAAACCATCTACCACTTAATCAAGCAGATCAACCACTAACCAAACAAGTTGTAACTTACAAGGTCCAATCTAACAGCCAAAACTCAAAATCCCGTTTTCTTTTATCATAATTTCCCAAAAAACACTCAGCAAATCCGTAAATTAATTAGCGTTACTGATCCGCTTAAATGTTAATCTAAAGCTACAATTAGTCTCAAAGACGAAGAGAAAAATCAAAGAAAATACAAAAAAAAAGTATAGAATAAAAGAAAATATAACCTGAAAATAGCCGCCGATAAAGTGAAGAAGCACTTGGACTTCGATCAGTCCAATAAGAGAGTGAGCGAAACAGTTGGGCCGGAGATCTGAGACGGTGAAGCCGGCGAAAGATGCGAAGATTAAGAGAACTTGAAGGGCGCGTAGCGTATGATGAAAGTGAAAAATCGGAGCCTTGACTTTGCTGGCAGTTTCCTTTAATTTATTTGTTGTTATTATTATTATAATTTTCACTTTATTTATTTATATTTTTCTTTCTTTCTACACTGATAGCTAGCTAGCCAGACTTGACAGTTGACTCCACCGACCGTCCGGTTGAATTTTTTTTTCTTGAACCGAGCTGGGATTGGAAGGATTCAAATCCACCCAGCTTGATTACGTGGCTGATTTTAATTGTGAAAGGAAAAGTAAGATGTTTTATTCAATGTTTAAACTAGTCTTAAAGTTCAACCCAGAGTTCGTATGATATTTAGAGTGTTGACTGCCCTATATGTAGTTTAGGTTTAAATAGTATGTTAAGTTGATAATTAGGGTATTTATTATTTCAAGTATAATTTAAATTCGAGTAACGATTGATTATTATTGTTAAAAAAATTTCCTCTTATAATTTATTAAAAAATTTTAAAATTAATCAATTTTTTATAAGTTTAACTTAATCTGAATTAATGATGGATTACATTTGGAAAACAAATTACAACTGTCCAAAAAGAAATTCAAGTTTAAGAGAATATGTCCAAAACTCAAAAGAAATTAATAAAATAAATAATAATTTATTTGAACATCAAACTTTATAAAAAATTTGTTTTAGTTCCTATTTAATTTTTTTATTTTTTAATCTTTAAACTTATTCTGTTTGTCAAATTACCTAAAATAATGGATGAGTTAATTTTTTATTTATTATTTTTTAATTTCAAAAAATTAATTAATTGGTTATATGATATACACATAAATTGCTACTTGAATGCCACATCATTAAAGTTAACAAAAGATAACTTTTTCATCTATTTTGAGATATTTAATCAAGAACGCAAATTCAATTTTTAAAAGAGACGAAAAATTAAATAGAGAATTAAAATAACTTTTTTGTAAAGTTGGAGAACCAAATAAATTATTATGCCTTAATAAAATTTAAAAGTTATTAAAAAGTTGCACCTAATATTATAAAATTATTAGTAAATTTACTTTTTGATCACTTAACTTCAAAAAGTTATAAAATAATTATTGAACTATTCAAAATTTTCATTGAACTATTATAAAATTTATAAATATTAAAAACTAAATATATTATTAAGACAATGAAAATATCACATCAACACTCCATCAATAATTTAACCGATGAGTGACAAAAATAATAATAATAATAATAATAATAATAATAATAGGAGAAAAAACGATTTGTTTGATAGAAGAAAATGAAAATTCTAGTATTTGAAGGATTGTTCCATCAATTTTTTTAAAGAATTTTATTATATATTCGATCATACATATTTTTTTAATTCAATGCCTAGAACTACTCATAGCTCCCCAAACCTATAAATTAAAGAATAATACGCTTTAGCACACTCGAACTCACATCCTTACATATTAACAATAATATACATATTAATCAAACTAAATTTCAATAACCCAAATCATCATTTTCTTTTAAATTAATTTTTCCTTTTAAAAAGTAAAAGTAGAGAGCATGAACTACGCTGCTGAATAAATTATTATGGCTGAAATGTGAACAATGTTGCACCAAAAGAAAGGTGTGAACAATGGATTGTAATTTTATTATTGATTTATTGATATTCCATGAATCCTAAAAAGTTTCAATTCACACATCTCATAAAATTATTTAGAGCACTTATTCCTTAAATTTAATGTAAAATATTTGTTACTTTTTACTTTCAATTTTTTTAATAAAATTCAACCCATTAATCAAATAAGTGAAAATTAATTTGATAATTTTAAACTTATAAAAACTCAAAATAAGTTTCTAGAATGCTTTCAAGCTTTAAAATTATTTTTAACTACTCCCAAGACCCTTCCAAATTGATTTAAAGTGTCATCCAAGCTTTCAAAGGTTAAGTATAGATACCATGTATTAAGGTATCGATACTTATTCTCATGAGTGGTGTATCGATACATTGTAATTTTGTAATAAAAAAAACTTTTTAAAGGGGTAAAGTATTAATACCATGTATCAAAGTATCTATATATGTCCTTAAAATTGATGTATTAGTACATTTTAAGTCGGTAGCTAAAAATAACTTCAAGAAAGGTAAAATATTGATACCACGCCTCAAGGTATTGATATCTGTCACTAAGACCGATATATCGATAATTGCAAGTCAGTGGTCAAAAATACAATCTAGAAGGGTAAAGTATCGATACCATACCTTGAGGTATCAATACCTAGGCTCTAGGTATTTGTATATTGGAAGTCAATAGTCAAATTTTCAAAATAGGGGAGCAAGGTATCAATACATGTTCTTAAGGTATCAGTACTTGCCTTGAGAATATTAATACCCAATCATCTCTAACAACTATTTTTGTGTAAAGTATTGATATCCTAAAGGTATCAATACCACTTTTTAGGATATTTATACCCATACTTACAAACTATCATTAATTCACGAAATTAATGCTCTCAACAATTAGAAAATCTCCCCAATTACCTTAAGCGGCTACAAATCAATAAAAGGATCTAAATAGGGTCCAATAACACTCCAATGAAGAAAATAAACAAGCTTACAAAGATTAAAAACAAAAATCCAACCTTCCATTTTGTTGTATGTCTCATCTTTCTTTCACAAACACTTGCTAAATTCATTTGTTATTCATTATACAAGCGTTTAATTGTATTTGTGAGTACTTAAACTTCGTATAATTACCTTTGAGAGGTTTTCTTTGTTTCATTTTCTCATTTCTCTTATCTGAGAGTTTACTTAAGGTTTTGGTAGAAAAATATTAAGGGGTGATGGGACTATCTCATCATATTAAAAGATAATATTGTAAAGGTTATACACTGTCCTTAAAAGATACCTATTAGTGAATGAGGGAGAATCGTTATTTGAGGAAACCCGAACCATTTTGAATTTTTTGTGCAAAGTTTTTTTAATTTTTAAAGACCAATGCACCTTCTCTTAATGTATTTTGAGGATAATAATATATTTACCTCGTGACTTTAAGAATGTCTCCTTACCCTTTTAGGTTTAAAGAACACATTATAAACGTCTTTGAGATTTGTTTACTAAATAAAATTAAATAAAATGACAATTATAGCATTGGTATTATTTGTCTTTGTATTTTTATTTAGTTTATTCATCTCTTCAATTTTAATTACAACATTAATAAAAATTAATTACATATTGAAGTACTATAAAATTAAATATATTTAATTATTTCCATAAAATATTTAATTTCAACTAAAATTAATTATTTAAAGTTTATATTTAATTTAGTTATAACCAAGATAAATTTATTAAATTATTTTATGTAAAATTAATTACTTACCATTATTTAAAATATTCTATTGGGCAAAATTGATTAAAATATAAAAAAATAAAGGAAGAAAAGAATTAATCTCAAGTTAACATAAATAATAAAATTTAAATTTAAATATTTAACTTTTATAAAAAAAGGTAAAAAGAGAAAATAAAAACAAAACAAAATTATCATTAATAACCAATTTTAAAAATAAACTTAGAGTGAATGAGGTATTAGCTTAATGGCAAGGTTGAGATCCTCCTAACTTTAAAATATTTGATTTTTGTGTGTGGGTTTTTCGTCTATATTTATTCTTTATGTACCACTATAAGTGGCTCTTATACAGGGGAGAAGTCAGGAAAAAAAATCTAGGGGGTAAAATTAAATTGTATATATCTTTGTAATTTTAAAATAATTAAATCAAATTTTTATCATTTTAAGGGGCTAAAGTGTAATTTTACCTTTGCTAATATAAATTTTTTAAAATTTAAAGGACCATTTTAAGGGGGCCGAGGCTCCTGCCAACACCCTTAAATCCGCCTATGCTCCTGTATAAATTTATTTTAGTTTAAATCTAGATATATTTTGGTTAACAATCTAATCATGCTCTATAATAATTAATTATTGTTATAGTTATTCGGATATATTCTTTATAATTACAATTGTGAATGCACTTATAATAACTTCTCCTAAAAAAAACTTACATATATTAATGAAAAATACATTATGTTTAACATATTATTATATTCAAATTGTAACAACCTGTTTCTCAGTGATACTAGAAACGGTGGTAGAAACGGTGGTTTTGGAACCTCATTTTCAATGTGTGAGTTCATAAATATTGTTATTTAATATTTACAAGTCTAATTAAGTAGTTTATTGAATTTAGGTATAGTAATTATCTCTAATTGATAGTCAATTATGGTACAAGGATTAATTCGTAAAAGTAGTAAAAATTTAATCGCTATGGATTTTTAATTAGCTGATGGACCAATTATGCACTTAGACCAATTTATATTGAATAGTGGAAAGTGATGTAAAAATGTACTAACTTAAGCTAAACAAGGTTAACTAATTAAGGTTTAAGTAAATAAATTAAGATTAATTAATAATTAATCTAAGTATATAAGACCAAATTTAAAAGAAAATTTAGCATTCCTTCATCTTTTCATCTCCCATACTGTAAAAAGGGAAAAGAATAGAGTTCAAGCCATAACTTTAATCTATCAATTGGTAAGTAATTTGAGGTTTGTTTCTTATAATTTTTATATTTTTGAGATCTCGAGAGTTTACTTTAGTTGACTTGCATACTATTTTGTAAACTGTTAAAGTTCTCAAAAGTTCTCATTGTTGATTTCTTGAAGCTTTTGATACTAAATTGTTAGATTTTAAGCTTAGAAATGAAAAAAGGACTAGTTTGTAAAGTTTAATTGTTAGTTTTCGAACATAGAGATTAAAGTGAAAATATTTCGAAATTAACATGAAAAATCTATAATTATGGATAATAGAGAATCTCAGAAGGATGTAATTGAGATTAGTTTCAAAATCGAAACTCAAATTTGAAAGTTATAGTAATTTTGGCTTATGGAACTAAATTGAATAAAATGCAAAACTTTGGGGGAATTTGAAAAGTGAAACTGAACTGTAGTATGTATTTAATATAATGTTACAAAGTATTTGAAATTGATATATTGGAATGAATTATGGTATAGAGCGAGACTTGAACCAATTGGAGGGTAATCGCGAAGAAAGAAAAATTGAGATTAGTCCCTGACATCTTGTATGTTGTTATTTTTGTCAGGTAGATTCATATGGAACTTATTATGTTAATTTTTTTATGTTGTATTGTAACATTTTGCTATTAATTGAATTAATGTGATAATAATAACTATTGGCATCAAATGGCTTAAATGGTAAAGTATGAGTTATAAAACAAACACGAAGTAGTTTAAAGTAATAGAATAAAGTGTTAATTGAGAAAAATTAGTTTAATTGGAGGGTTAATTGAGTAGGGACTAAATTGTAAAAATTATAAAATTTGGGGTAAAAGTGTAATTTCAAAAATTAAAGTGCATAAGCTGTAAATTAGAATAGAATTTGAATAAATACTAATGAATAAATGAAAAAATTTTATATTATAGATCAAGAAATTGAGGATAAACGAGGAAAAGAGAAAATTTCGGAATAGTTCCAGAAATCTCTACGACTACTGTAAATTGTTCTAGGTAAGTTCATACGGTTAAATTATTAAATTTCAATATTATTTTATGAATGGTGATTAATATTTATGTATGATAATTGTTGAAAATAAGTAAATTATGTACAAAAGTTATGAAATCGAACTGAGTATTTCGGAGGAACGGAATGCAGGAAATGAGTACGATCGTTCAGTGAAAAAGATGAATTGATGGTAAATTACCCAAGTAAACCGAGATTCAACATTTGTTGCGAATTCTTGTGTTTGCTTTCCATTTAGCTCTTACGAGCTTCCGTTAACTCATATGAGTTTTAGTTAACCCTTTTGGGGTTTCAGTTCAGCTCTGATGAGCTTCAGTTAGCCTTCGGGCTTTCGTCTAGCACTTGTGTGCTTTAGTTAGCCTTCGGGCTTCCGTTTAACACTTGCGTGCTTCAGTTAGCCTTCGGGCTTCAGTTTAGCACTTATGTGTTTCGGCTAAACTTCGGGCTTCAGATCACGATGTACTCAAATCCGTAAGTTGTTCCTTGAATGGACAAGTTGGTAAGTCGTAAATGTAACGTGTGGAAAAAGAAATGTAAGTAATGTTATCATTATTATTATTGAGTTCAATTAAGTAAAATTTTTTTTTAAATGAGATTATGACTTACAGGATGATTTTTTTTTTAAATGAGATAATGACTTATAGGATGAAAGTAACTTACTTGAAATATCCATATGATTTGAATTTTGGAAAACTAATATTTGGTAAGATTTATAGTTAAAGCCGACGAATTTATTAAGCTATAGTCAGCTTACTTGTAATGTTTATTGCTCTTTGTAAATTAACGGAAGGGTCAAAGGATCGGATTATCACGCTCAAGTCACACTATCTCGATTTTCCGATAGATTTTGTTATAAATACTTTAAATGGTTTATATGGCATGTATAGGAGCTTATATGACTATGTTTTGTATTAACTCATGAATATATTAGTTAAGCTAATATAAGTTGATATATGATATGAATGGAAATTAACTAAGATGTTTAAATACTCCTTGAAAGTATGAATGGATATAATGTTAGATAAAATAAGGACTAGTGATATTGTTATGAAACGAATGTGATTTGGATGAAGATTGTATTTATTGAGTTGTTGTTTGTGTTGAATTGGTTGCAAATTTGAAATTGCAGGAAATGTTAGATGTTTCTAAAGGAGTTATATTGAGTTTTTTAAATAATAATAATAAAATAAATAAACAAAAAATAAAAATAAAAAAGGTAATTATATTACAAAAAAAAAATTCTGGAGTACTTGAATAAATCCCTATTCATTTATAATACGTGAATTAGGCCTCGAGGGTTCATAAAAGAGGCTTAATGATTTAATTTTAATATATTTGTTGTTTATTCATAAATTCTTTGTAAATTAACCAATATGTTCGGTAATACCTCGTAACCCTATTCCGACGACGGTTTGAGTTTAGAGGGTGTTACAGTCCAAGCTCTTAATAGACATTAAAATTTGGACAGAATAATTTCTAATATCTTTCCCATTAATTTTAACATGTCTCTTTTGGAATTTTTGTTTAGAATGCTTGTTGTTCATAACAATCATAGCTCGAAAAAATAGTTACGTTCAAAATAACTATATTCAAAATAAGGTTTCCGTTTAGAATATCTGCCATCCAAAGTAACTATCATTTGAGAACAACTCTAGTTAAAAACAATAACAATTTGAAACAACTATTGCTTAGAATGGTTGTTCTTCGAGAATAATTATGTCCAGAATAATTGCTATTCAAAATATTTTTCATTTAGAACAATTGTTCTTTAAGAATACCCATTTTTTTAGAATAAAACTTTCAATAAAAGTATTTCCATAACATAACTCATCGTAAAATAAGGTCATTCTAGAAGACATATTCTTTAAAAAATGTTTTGTAGAAGATGTTTCACACGTTACTATTAACCCTAAATAGAAGAATTGAAAATAATCCCGAAATATGGTAGGATTTTTTTGTTATTTTCACTTATAGGATGTTTGGAAAATCTTGGTTTGGTGGATCATATATGGACGGAGAACATTTTCTTGTAATATTAAGTATTTCTCTCCTTTTCTCTCAACAACATTATGAATTTTTATTCACTATTCGCTGTTGTCAACTACTTAAACTCATTATTAATAAAAGAATATTAATTCCTTTTCAACATAAAATTCTCTCTTATTAATACTAGCTTTGTAACTCTTACCCTCGAACTTTATAAATAAAAATCCTTCATAACTTTATGAAAGAACTTTCGGGAAATTTTGACCTGAGGGCAAACATTCTCTCAATCTTTCTCTATAATTCTCTTATTTTAGATCTTTCCATTTAATTTTCCACCTATTTTGTCAATTTAGTCTTAACTCGATTAATATGAGCATTGTTGCCAATGTAAAAAGATATGGGTTCGAGTGCGTCGAAGCATATTATTCTCTTATTTATGAGTCGGGGAGGGGCAAAGGGTAGTTCTAGGCATTGTGTCAAAAAGATAACACAAATGATTAGAATCTATAACAAGATTATTCAAAAAAAATTTCACCTTTTCAACCATCACCATTGGTGAATTTGATTGGCCCCCCAAAATAAAAAAATCAATTTGGTCCGCTTATAAATTGAAAATCTATAAATTAATATATAGTAAAATTACACCCTAATCCCCCTAAAAATAAAAAAAAATTATTTAATCCCTTCAAAACTATAAAATTATAATTAATACAAAAATTATAATTAAATTCCCATTATATTAAATATTTCAAAGCCTGCTCCAACTTTCCTCCCGTTGTGTCTTGACACATGTCATTTCTATTGTCTACAAAAAATAGGTTTTTTTTAATCTTATCAAAAAAGTTAGGTGATGAAGGCAACCCATTTTTGTATAGTCCAACCCAACAATACATCCAAATGCTAAAAACAAGGTTTGTTCCATCAAAAGAGAACCAAAGATCAAATGTCAAAAATGCTGCTAACAACTTTGGAATAACACTCACATACCACAAATTTTGACCATTCCTTGCAAAAGGAATTATCAATTCCACAACCAACAATCATAACATAAATCTTTCCACAGAATTAGAATAATTTTGTGCAAAAAATCTTTATTTTTTAATAAAAATTATCGGTGAAAAATGTTGCGCAATAAGTCTTCCAAATCAAGAACAATATTTTATTTGTCAGGTTATCACTGGTAGAGTGATAGAAATTGAAATGCGTATAAAATCACTTTATTGAGATGATATACATTCTCTCGATAACGATAATAAGTAGTGTTAAAATGTTTTATTGCATGTCAATTTTCAAAACGCAACAAGTTTAATCATCTATGGTACATATTACTAACCTACGTAATACATTGTTAACTTGCTTAAGATATAAACTCTGTAGAAACGAGACATCTTTCACTCAATTAATTATAATTAATTATAATTCTTTAAATATTTAAGCAAGAAATTAATTTATTTAAAGTAAAAAGATAAGATTAATGTAACACCCCTTACCCGTATCCGAGGTCGGGATAAGGTACGAGGCGTTACCGGACAAACATACAAACATTAAACTAAAATACGGTCCATAAAATTTCATTCATATTTCAAAACGTTCATTCACTTACACATAGTCCCTTTTTTGAGTCTACGAAGCCCAAAACATACTTTAGAAAGGGTTCGGGACTAAACCGAGAACTTACGAAAATCTTGGAAATTTCATGCTTTAAGGCTCCACACGCCCATGTCCTAAAGTCGTGTTCCATACACGGCTGAGACACATGGTCGTGTCTCTGCCTGTGTGGAATATACCTAGGCTATTTTCTAAGCTTTGATCAACCTTAATCTCTTACACACTTATACAAAATCAAAAGCATATAACATGGTATTCATTTAATGATTAAATATTCTCAATTAAACCACAAACATAGCATTTGTATGTCATCATACATGTGTCTCTCATACTCATCTTACCTTGTTTATTATAGTACCACTTATACATTTATACCAAGATTATCATCTTACCAAATATCTTCAGCTTAATCATCAAGCATTCATATTTAAAACTAGATCATATCTTTATAAAATACCACAATTCAGATGCGCAAAATAACATGTTTGCCTGAAATATTTCAATTCAACTCCATACCCAACAAGCATTAAATTGAGACTAGTCATATATATATACATGTCATGATACATATCATTCTCTTTCTGTTTTCTTATAAACACATATCATTTATTTCATTATATCAATATTTCATATACCATAGTTTCCATGTATTCCACATATATTTATTTTCCTCCTCCTCCTTTCCATTCCACATCCTTAATGTATATAGCATTCTTGTAAGTACGATTTCACAATTTACTAATAAATGCTCACATCAAACTGTCCACACAAGTCATAGTCACTTACTTATTTATAATTCGAGATACAGAGCTCCAAATTAAGATCCGTAAATTTCCTCTGAAACTAGACTCACATATCTTTCCACCATAAAATTTTCATAATTTTTGGTTTAGCCAATTAGTACAGTTTATTCATTAAAATTTCCCATGTTTCATTTTCTGATCGTTCTAATCTCTCTTAACTAAAAATTAATTATCTCACAGTACAGAACTCGGATAATGTTATTGTTGATTTATCTTGAAAATAGACTCATTAGGGATTTTAAAAATATAATTTTAAGCCTCTAATTATTTTTATCCAAATTTTTGTGATTTTCCAAAGTCAGAACAGGGGATCACGTAATCATTCTGAACTAGTCTCACAAAAACATAAATATCTCAAAATATAGAACTCCTTTTCTTGCTCTGTTCCTTTTATATGAAAATAGACTCATTAAACTTTAATTTGATATCTCATTAAATCTATGATTCAATTTCTAATATTTTTGGTGATTTTTAAAAATCACGTCACTGCTACTGTCCAAAACAGTTTTATTGCTAATTCACTCTTTCACACTTTCTTTGTATTAACCTCATTTTAACATACATATCACAAATCATTTTCACCACATTTCATGCATCACAAGTATAGGCCCATGATCACAAGGTCACCATAAAATCATCCTCATGTATAACTTACTTGTTTATAACCTCACCACATCCTGGTCACTTAATGAACACATCATTCACATAATCAAGTTCCTGCACTTATTCATCACAAAACTCACAAAGCAATACATAGAGAGTCTCCCGTTGAACACTTCGGATCAATCCTCGATACTTGGTGGTTTCAACACATAGCTCCACCCATCATATAGTTCGGCTCTCTTGTACACATGGTGAACACTTAGTACCACCCATGTGACCTAGCCAATTTATCTCGTAGCTCTCTTGTCTACATGGTGTCCTTCACCTGGAACCACGCATGCAACCTAGCTACATATATCCCGTAGCTCTCTTGTCTACATGGTGTACACATAGTATCACCTATGCGACCTAGCTACATCATAATGTCTTGTAGCTCTCTTGTACACATGATGTGCACTCAGCACCATACATGTGACCTAGCTACATACAATCTGTATCATCCAATCTTTCCGAAGGTTCAACCAGGATTTCTCTCTCTTTTCCAACAATTTCACCAATCAAGTAATTATCCACAAACATATTTCCAATATTATTATAAAATATCATAATGCAAGTAATATTGATGTATTACTTACATATAAACTTACATCTCATTTAATATCAATGCAATAACATTAAATTACAAATTGCCTTATTAAAAATCATATGAACTTACAATTTCCCATAATATCCATAATCATAGAAATCACATTTATGTATGATAATTCAATGCACTTCATGTACCATAGACATATTTTAAATCAATTCATAAACTTGGCACCATAATTATTTAATTTAATATAATTCAATTAATTCACTAAATTTAACTTTCAAATATAAATTACTGACATTATTGCTATATTATTATCACACCAACTTACATACTTTCAACACCTCAGAAATCATAATGAATATATCAATTTTATATTGAAACGTGCATAAATTAATGCTTATTATACATATGAACTTACCTCGATACTAAAACGGCCATTTTACCAACTTTCCCAATTTTCGATTTTTCTCTCATTCTAGGTTCAAATCTCATTTTCCGGGGTCTAAAACATCATATTTTACTTATTTAATTAATTTAATATTCAAAACAGTCCTTAACTCAAACTTTTGAAAAATTTCAATTTTGCCCCTAAACTTTTGCATATTTACACTTTTGCCCCTAGGCTCGGGAATTAAACTTCATCCCTTATTCTTATGTTTTATGACATGCTGATCACTTTTCCCTTCTATGTCAACATCAAATTCTCACTCTAACATATACTTATGACTATTAGGTATTTTTACCGATTAAGCCCTTTTACTCGTTTTCACTCAAAACCGAGTAGCACAAGTTGTCTAACATAATTTAAAACCTCATATTCTATTATAAAACAGCAAAATAAATACATTTCACCTATGGGTATTTTTCCAAATATGAACCCTAGCTTAAATTATTGCTAGAATAAGCTTAATCAAATTACCGGGATTCTAAAAACATAAAGAACTTGAAAAATGGGGTTAGAATGGACTTACTATTGAGCTTGGAAAGCTTGAAAACCATAACCATGGCTTCCCCCATGCTAATTTCGGCCTCCATGAGAAAGATGAGTCAATTTTGGCTTTATTTTCCCTTTTTATTTCTTTTAATTACCAAATGACCAAAATGCCCTTCCTAACTAAACTTTCAAAAATTCCATCTATGTCCAATTTTTGTCCATCACTTAGAAATTGGTCAAATTTCTATTTAAGACCTCCTAATTAATATTTCAAAGCAATTTCATACTAGAAACTTCTAGAATGCAAGTTTTGCAACTTATTCAATTTAGTCCCTAACTTCAAATTGAGCACTTTATGCATAGAATTTCTTCACGAAATTTTCACACAATCATGAAATCATATCATAGACCTCAAAATAATCATAAAATAATTATTTCTATCTCGGATTTTGTGGTCTCGAAACCTCTGTTCCAACTAGACCCAATTTTGGGCTACTACAATTAAAATTAAAAAAAAAATATTCTTAACATTTATTAGTAACAAATTTAGTTAATTTTAGGTTCATTCAATTTACAATAGTATAACTTATAGCAAACTTAAATGAAAAATTTCTAACTTATCAAAATATAAGTTTATTTCTTCGGGTAAAGAACATCCGTTCCTATTTACTAGTAATTTTATATTTTCGTCAATTAATTTTAAAAAGTTATAAATTAATTATTGAATTATTTTAAAGTTTTTATTTAAGTTATTAGACTGTTATTTTCTTTTAAATTCGACTTGCGAGCTTCAAGTGACGATTCGACAATCGATATAGTGGATCAATACCTATCAACTAGTAGAAGAACATACCTTAGATCTAAGTCGATTTGATGGCCAATGTTAAAGATCAGAGAAGAAACTTATTTTGATTTAGTTCATAGATTTGCGACGTTCAAATCTATTTCATAAAAAAAAAACTAGATTTTAGAATAAAATGAGAAGGAAACCTTTCAATTGGTGTATGTGGTGCAGATAGAGAAGGCTATACAACAACAAATTTAATAGTTCGACGACTTACATGAAAACTTTTGAATAGTTTAGTGACTATTTAGTAACATTTTGAAGTTGATTAACCAAAATGTAAATTTGCTAATAGTTTAATGGCATTGAATGTAGTTTACCCATTATTTTTTATTAAAGTACCCACAGGCCCCAAGATTGATTAAACATTATGTAGCACCCCAAACCCGGCCCAGAAGTTATGGCCAGATCCGGCATGCCACATCAAAAACGTAAAAAAAAAATTCCATTCTAAGTCCAGAAAATCGTACTTAATGTTCAAAAGATTAATTCATTAAAGGTTAAAGTGAATGGAAGCTGTGCACCAGGTAGGAAACCGGAAAAGAGGTGGTGAGTCCATCAGACTGCTTAAGTACCAAGCTCCCTTCGGATCCAAGCTTAGACATGCATACCGCCATTGCCACACCTTAACGTCATGGATATTTCTAGGAAACCGATTCGATTAAGTCATTTTTAGGAAAAGTGATTAATTTTGGAAAATACTTTCATTGCGGAAGCTTTGCTTGTTGTCGTGTTATTTTGAAATCAACTGTTGTTTTTGAAAAGCGCTACTAAAGCTATCCAATTTCAACAGTTAAAATAAGTATTACCTATTTTAGTAATACATATTAAAACCATCAAAAATAAATAAGCGGCCTTATTACATTTAAAAGCCTAAAACCTCAAACGTAATTAAAAGGATGTCCAGTTCACGGAAGAAAATCAAACTTTCGAATGGGTGGCCACTCGAATTCCTCATGACTCCAAGCCCACTATGGTTGGGGATTTCTGCGTGGATGAAAATAAAAGGGTGAGTTTGGGGAAACTCGGTGTGTAAGGAAAACCCATTCAAAGTCCAAGTCAGCTCAAGCCTATTGGGCCTAAGCCCATTCAGTAATGATGGTCTTGGGCGAGCCCTTTTCAGATTACAATAAAGCGGGCCTTAGCCCTTATTCAGATAACATGATGGCCCATAGGCCCATTTCAAAATACACGCAACATCGGTAAACATATGCAAGCCCATTTGGGAGACTACTCAACCCACCAACCACTACACTCCACCCGTACCAGCCATACACTCCATGTAGGAATAGCTCAACCCACCCATTAACACTCCACGATTCTTGACCTTTCACGCTCGTTATCGATAAATTGAGGCAAAGCCTCAAGATCGTGGACAAGCCACTTTCAATTACTTCCTCCGTCAATATCCCAATCCCATGCATCAGATAATAACAACATGGCATGCAGTAAATAAAATAGTCAAACATGCATTTATGTCAATTTAACCTAGGGGTATTTACGTAATTTATCTACTAGGGTAAAAGCGTAAATTTTCCACTTTTAAAGGTATTTCAGTAATTTATCTATTTTAGGGTTTTCATGCATATTCTTACTTTTCACGTACTAACAGAATCACGTCGAGGGTTCTTACCGAATTGGGCGATTGGCCCATCATTCCAATTTTGGCCCATTAAGCCCAAAAATATCGAGGCACGAAATCATGCACTTTGCGGTCCAAACATTGCAGCTTACCAAAAACATTAATCGATTTACCTCACAGGCATTTGCACACTCAGCAAATCTACAAAATACCGATTTTCGGCATTTTGGCTTTTAAACTTTTGCCGATCTAGACTAAGAAAGAGGGTGTTAGTTACACACATTTGCGACGATATCTTGTGAGATCCACACACGAACCGCCTACAATTGGATTACTAACACGTTAATCTAACTATTCAAATACGAACTACGTATTAATCCCTTACAATATTAAGCCAACCACACCTACAGATCATAGTAAGCTTATAAGAAATCAATAAGCAACCCATTAACAAATTTTTATCAATGTTTACCACATAATCATAATTTCACTGCAAGCTGTCTTCCTGAGCAACAGTCACTAAATCATTTATAACTGGAGCTACAAAACTCCAAATCAAGTTCCATTAATTTTCCCTGAAAATAGACTCATATATATTCTATCCATAAAATTTTCAGAATTTTTGGTTTATCCAATCAATACCAGATTTTTCTCAAAGTTTCCCATGTTTCACTGTTTGACTAATCTGACCACTCTTCATTACGAATCAAATTTCTCATTGTACAGAATTCAAAATATGTTCTTGTTTATTTCATTAGAAACTAGACTCAATAAGCTTTAATTACATAATTTATTCAGCTTCTAATTCATCTCCCACAATTTATGGTGATTTTCCAAAGTCACGTTACTGCTGCTGTCCCAAGCAGATTTATTACCAAATCACTCTTTCACACCTAACTTGCATGCATGTTATTTAAAAATGTATATCACCAATCAGTCATCACATATCTATGATTTTACTTAAGTATAATCTCCATTTCATCATTTTAAAGCACAACATGTTAGCCGATTTTTCCCTTTAGCATCTAAGGCACATGCATGTTCATTTGTTTGGCTCAACTTCACCTATCTTCCATTTTTCATCAAAAGAACATGAAACAACAACCATTTCCTTCATTTTAATTCATGACTAAATGCTCACAACACAACTAAAAATCAAAATATACTTCAAGAGTTAAGGTAGAATCAAGAAGAACTCATGAACCTCAAAATAGAAGCAAGGTACCAAGAACTTACCTTCAATTTTCCTCCTCCTAATGACCGAATACTCAAGAGCTTTCTCCTCTCCTTTCTCTTCTCTAACTTTCAGCTATGATGAACAAAGATGGACAAAACTTTGTTCTTTTCACCCCTTTTTCTTTTAATAAAACTTCATATTTCATCCATTTAATTCTTTAATACAAAAGACATGATATTCTTATCATGAAACATTTACCTAAACCATTATCATGGAATATTTACCTAATCCATTATCATGGAACATTTACCTAACCCATTATTAATTTGTATCAATTTGTACCATAAATTATGGATATCAAGTACTCATATTGTCTACAACATCATGATGGCTAGCCACTTCATGTAAAATGGGAGGTTTGTCATGCAAATCCTCCTATTTTGCACTCCTATTTATTTGGCCACTTCAATTTAGCCTATAGCATTTTCAAACATTTTCATATAGGTTCTATTTCATAATTTCACCCCATTTTTCTTATGGAACAAAGATTAACTAAAATTGCCAGGTTCTATCTTAAGCTTGGGCCTTCTAGAGGCCCACTAACATAATTAAACCTATGCCAACATTCACAGGATTCCCGAAAATTGGGGCGTTACACATTATTTAATAAATGGTTAAATCACTATATGAGGTTTGAACTTGGCAACTTCTCCCACACTGGGGTTTAGATTTTTTTTTCTAAATTAGGTCCTAAACTTGAGAATTGTTCTCACATTGAGACCTAGACTTGGTAACATTTTCCACATTGGGGTCTAAGCTTTTTTTTGGTCTAAATTAGACCCTAAACTTGGCAATTGTTCTTACATTGAGACCTAGACTTTTTTTTGGTAATATTTTCCACATTGGGGCTTACACTTTTTTTGGGTTGAAGTTAAGTTTTGAACTTGACAATTGTTATTAGATTGGGGCTTAAACTTTAGAGTTTTTAATGATTAACTTGAACAAAAAAAATTCAAGTCTCAATATGAGAACATTTGCCAAGTCTAGGGTCTAATTTAAACGAAAAATATTCAGATCTTAATATGAAAATAATGGCGAAATTTTCCATATAAAAGAATTTCCAAATTCAAACCCAAAATGTGATGAAAGTTGGTTTTCCTTTTTTGGGTATATAGAGATGGACCTAAGTTTTTGGTCCAAACATTACAAGGTTTCTTTCATCAAAGAAGTATGATGAACAAGGACCATAGCTGGCACTTGATGGTTGATGCAAGCTGCCATTGAACTATTACTCCCGTGATCAACTTTAAATTATCATTTTCTTAATTCCAGAACCTATTTAACTAAAAGGACTTAATGTGAATGTTTAGAAATTTTTATAAATTTAATTAAAACTTTTAAATATTTTAAAAGTTTAACGAAAATTATCCAAAATTTAAAATTTTTGAAAGATTTAACGAGAAATTCCAATTTTTAAAATAGCTTAACTTTTTTAATTTAAAAAATAAAATTTTCAAAATATTTGTATTGTCGGAATGATTGTATGAAACGGTGATAGCACCTCATCTACATTTTTTTTTCAATAGTTTAATGACACATAAGCATTTTTAACCTGAAAAAAAAATTATATCTCAATGAAAATCTTAAAATTTAAGATGAAGTTGTTGATGTGATATTAAACTATTACATGAGGCTCTCATTACCATCAATGTTTGGTTAATATTTTCATAAAATACATCTTTATTAATATAAATTATTGGAAAATTATTTATTTATAAAAAACGAACACTGGTTTTGATTGAGATGATAAAATTAGAACTTTAATATTGATGGTTCCTTGTTTTCAAGTATTTTATGTAATTATTTTTAAATTTATTTAATATTAAAATATATTTTTGTACATTTTATTACTCTATAAAAATATTTTAATTATTTTCTAATTAAATTAATGTTTGGTTCACTCACTCAATTAAAAAATTAAATACATATATAAATATATTATGAATATAATTTTTAAAATTTTAAAAATATTTATTCAAAATTATTCGATATTTTTAAAAAATTATAGGAGAAAAATAAAATTAAAAAATGTCATCCCGTTTAACGAGGTGCAAATGGAATCATTTGAATTTTGATTTAATATTTATACGAGAATTAAGAAAATATGACACGTGGTGTGTCCACCATTTTGGTTTAATGTCTACTGTTACCTTCCTTTCTTTTTCTTCTCCTCATAAAAAAAAGAAAAAAAATACAAACAAACAAAGCAACAACGTTACTATCAAAAATAATCATTACTGAGACG
Organism: Gossypium arboreum; assembly: GCF_025698485.1. Taxonomy (NCBI): domain Eukaryota; kingdom Viridiplantae; phylum Streptophyta; class Magnoliopsida; order Malvales; family Malvaceae; genus Gossypium; species Gossypium arboreum. The sequence continues at coordinate 137,262,892 of NC_069077.1, forward strand.
TTTCGCTACTTTGTCTAATTTCCATTCATTTTCCGGCCAACTCTTTTCCCTAATCTTCCCCCCTGTCTACACTCCGAGCTAGTAGCCGGTAGGTCTATTTTTTTTTTACCTCTGATTCTTTGTGCTCCTTTAAAATTGGAGTTGGTTGTCAGCTTTTATTTGGATATGTTGTTGTGAGATGCGAAAAAAAACCCTCAAGTGCTTGGAATTTGGGGTTTTAGCGAAAAGTAGGCTTTTTGTTTTGACTATGTATGTGGGTTACTCTTAATTGGGATCATGGATGTGTCGGTGTACTGTTTATTGAACTTTTGGGAAAGAGCTGAATCTGATTAGTTGTAATTAGTAGTATAGGGTTTTGGAGCTCTGATCTGTAGCTGGAATATGGTTAAAGTTGTGGATTGTTGTTAAATTGAGATTTATTTGAGGTTGAATTACTGGGTTTTGAGTCTTCTGGTTAATTGGGGTTTTATAAATGGAGGCTCGATATGGAAGTGAAGCTCAGTTGTATGGTGTGAGTCCGGAGGATCTGCAGGCTGTGGGGAAAAGGACATTGGAGTGGAATTTGAATGATTGGAAATGGGATGGTGACCTTTTTGTTGCTAGCCGGATGAATCCGGTGTCTGCTGATGGTATGGGGAGGCAGTTTTTCCCGCTGGGGTCCAGTATTCCTGGCAATTCATCCAATAGTTCATCGTCATGCTCTGACGAAGTGGATCTGGAAACTGAAAGGAAAAGGGAATTGGAGAAGAGGAGAAGGGTCACTGTGGTCAAAGATGACAGTCTGAATGAAGAAGCAGGTAGCCTTACTTTGAAGCTTGGGGGCCAAGATAGTCATGGTAATCTACTTAGCCAAAGAGATACAATAAATTGGGAGGGAACTAGTGGGAAGAAGACCAAGTTGAGTGGAGGTTCTGGAAATCGTGCAGTTTGTCAGGTTGATGACTGCAGGGCTGATCTGAGTGATGCCAAGGATTATCATAGGCGGCATAAGGTTTGTGAGATGCATTCCAAGGCTAGTAAAACACTGGTCGGAAATGTCATGCAGCGATTTTGTCAGCAGTGTAGTCGGTAAGCATTTAAGGTTTGAACCACTTTGCAGAACTGAAAGAGATAGGCTAACTAAATTTGTAGAAATTCTTATAGAAGTAACGTATTGGTGACCTTTTGTACTTCAAGCTGAAAATCTATATTGTTGGATATGTTGTTTGGTTTTTGGTAGGTTTCATGTCCTTCAAGAGTTTGATGACGGTAAGAGAAGCTGTCGCAGACGTCTGGCTGGCCACAATAAAAGGAGGAGGAAAAGAAATCCTGAAGCTGTCGTCAATGGCAATTCACTGAATGATGAGCAAACTAGTGGTTATCTGTTGTTAAGTCTTCTGAAGATACTTTCTAATTTGCATTGTAAGTATCTAGTTGACTTTCCACTACAACTGAATGCTATTGGGTTTGTGTCTGTTGAGTATATAATGTTCTATACTTTTTCTCTGAAAAATGGGTCTAAATTGCTATACATTTTCATACTTACACAATCATTTTCCCTTCTGGGGACCTAAGGGGCAATTATGAATGTTTGAACAACCAATGCAAAAGGAATCTCAATTCGTTTTTCATACTTAGTCAATTATTTTTCTCAGGATAGTTCACCATGCACTTTCTTGGAAATCTATATTTTAGGTGAATTTAGAAGTTAGACATGAGAGAGCTGTTAAGATTCTTTGGTTGTAGGATAATTCTAGCTATTGTATTTCACATGGAATATTTTGTATTTGCTTATGGGTGAATGACCTTGATATTCTTAAATGACAGCTAACACATCTGGCCAGGCCACGGACCAGGATGTTCTGTCTCATCTTCTAAGGAGCCTTGCAAACCATACCAATGAACAAGGAGGAAGAAACATATCTGGGCTTCTGCCCGTACCTCAAGATATAGAAGCTGTTTCAGCTTTGTTTTCTAATGGCCAAGGCCCTCCTCAGCTTTTCAAGCAGCATATCACTGGACCTGCATTGGAGATGCCACAGAAAGCAGTATGTTCTCATGATACTAGGGGTGCTGAGGTCCAAGGCAGTGCTGCTGGAGTGGTCAAGATGAATGATTTTGATCTGAATGACATATATATTGACTCAGACAATAGCACAGATGACATAGAGAGGTCACCTGCACCTGTGAATATAGGGACTAGCTCTCTTGATTGCCCTTCATGGGTTCAACAGACCTCTCATCAGTCAAGTCCACCCCAGACCAGTAGGAATTCAGATTCAGCATCTGGCCAATCACCTTCTAGTTCCAGTGGTGGTGCTCAGGTATCTCTATATTGCATAATATGCATGATGCATACCATTTTTGTATTAAAATTCCTTGAATATTACTTTGGGGTCAGTGCAGTTGCTAGATGGCTTTACTTGTGGAGGAGGTTTAAATTGTCATGACAAGCAATTACCAAGGGATATTTTGATGATCCATCTCATCTGTTGATTAATATATGTAGTGCTATAAAATTCTATGAAAGTTTCACCTCTGATGATTTACTTTCACTTTGACATTGCAGAGCCGTACAGATAGGATTGTGTTTAAATTATTTGGGAAAGAACCAAATGATTTTCCTTTGGTCTTGCGAGCACAGGTACTCAAAAGTTTTTAAATGCAATTGTACTATGGGGTTCGCTTCTTCCGAAAGTATAATTATGTATGTTTAAACTTCCAGATTCTTCATTGGCTATCTCATAGTCCCACCGACATTGAGAGCTATATTAGGCCTGGTTGCATTGTTCTCACAATTTATCTTCGTCAAGCTGAGGCTGCTTGGGATGATGTAAGCTTGTTTGCATGAAATTATAGATTCTTTTATCTCCTATGCATTTAAATGCTATTAATTTCTTCACAATTTTAATCGTCTATTATTTTGTCAGCTGTGCTCTAATCTGAGTTTCAGTTTGAGTCGACTTCTGGATTGTTCGGATGACACTTTCTGGAGGACTGGATGGATTTGTATAAGGGTGCAAGATCAGATAGCATTCATTTATAATGGTCTCTTTATCTTGTCTTTATCAGTATTCATTTAATTGATATGAACAAATAATTGGCAAGCAAGAGTACTTATGCATGGAGGTGTGAACACTTGACCAATTTATTTTTGTGCTGCAGGTCAGGTTCTGGTAGATATGTATTTACCTCTTGGTAGCGTCCGTTATAGTAAAATTGTGAATGTCAAACCAATTGCAGTATCTGCAACTGAGAGAGCTCAATTTTCAGTTAAAGGTATCAATCTGTCTCGGCCAGCCACAAGGTATTCTTTACATTTTTCTTGCAGCCAATATTTCTTGAGTCATTTTATCCCTCAATTGCTTGAATTGATCCTCGGGAGTGTATACAAGAGAGTACATGCTTTGTATTGAATTTTTATGGTTGCTCTAGAGCCTTTGATATTCTTGGATTCCTATCCCAGGTTGCTCTGTTCAGTAGAAGGGAAGTATCTGGTGCAAAATGATTCTCATGAGTTGATAGATGACAATGATGATTTCAAGGAGCAAGATGAGTTACAGTGCATTAACTTCTCTTGCTCTATCCCTACTGTGACTGGGAGAGGATTCATTGAGGTGGTCTTTCTTCTACTAGTTTAATCAATCCTATTGCTCTCATCCTTGCTGCTTTTATCTTTGAAATGATTATATGTGAATTCTAGTAAGATTCCTTTTAGTTGAGTGTGAGGTTACAATGTAGCTTCTAGATAACAGGTGTAGTGCAAATACATCCTGGTTAGTGCTACTGCTAACTCTACTACTTTTGGGTGGACTATCGTAATTATTCGCAAGAAATTTCATCTTATTTAAGGTGAAACATGGGAGTGTGTGAGGGGGTAAAGGGAGGAAAGAGGGAAGTCCTAGGATGATGAGATTTGAGACATAGTCTGAACTTTTAAGTTCTTGGATGTATTTATGCTGGATTATAGAACATGCTTGGCTGCTTGTTGACTGCTTGGACAACTTTTATTAATTTGTGTCTGGCTTTGGTATTATTCTATATTTGGTGAGAATGTAGAGAGAGGTATAGAAGCATGACACTTTCTGGTTTTCCAGTTGCACTATGTTCTTCAGTCACTATGCTCCATTCATGTAGTGCAAAATAAGTAGAGTCTACTGCTATATCTGTCTTTGCTATTTTCTCTTTCTTTTTTTTTTTTTACCCTACATGCTTGTTATAAAAGGTGCATATATATAATTTATTCTAGTTTGTCTTTCCTTTTGCGGAAATTGACATTTCCTTGATCTTCTCTAGATAGAAGACCCTTGCTTTAGCAGCAGTTTCTTCCCTTTCATTGTTGCTGAGGATGATGTTTGTTCAGAGATCCGAATGCTTGAGAGTTTACTGGAGATTACTGACACTGATGCCGATGTTGGCAGAATGGAAGCCAAAAATGTAGCCATGGACTTCATTCATGAAGTTGGTTGGCTTCTTCATAGAAGTCAATTGAAGTCTAGATTGGGCCAGTTGGATCCTAGCTCAGAATCCTTTTCTCTAAGGCGGTTCAAGTGGCTTATGGAGTTCTCTATGGACCATGAGTGGTGTGCTGTAGTGAAGAAACTTCTAAATATTCTTCTTGATGGAACAGTGGGCTCTGGGGAGCACCACTCTATCGACCTTGCATTAACAGAGATGAGTCTTCTTCACAGAGCTGTTAGGAAAAATTGTAGACCTCTAGCGGAGCTCCTTTTAAGATTTATTCCGGAGAACGCTTCAGATAAATTAGGATTTGAGAACGGGACAGTCGCTGCTGGTGTTGATAAAACCTTCTTGTTTAGACCTGATGTACTAGGCCCTGGAGGTTTAACTCCTCTTCACATTGCAGCTGGTAAAGATGGTTCCGAGGATGTGTTGGATGCATTAACTGATGATCCTGGAAAGGTATCTTCTTAATTTATATCTGAGCATTCCTGGAAATGAAATGCAGGAATTCTTGTTTTGATTTGCTAACATGAATTTCGGTGATCTTCTGTATCTCCTTCAGTCTGGATTCTGTCAGCCATGGTCTATTGACTTCTTAAGTATTGTGCTTATTTTCTGTTCAGGTTGGCATTGATGCTTGGAATAGTGCTCAGGACAGCACTGGCTCTACACCTGAAGATTATGCTCGCTTACGTGGCCACTACTCGTACATCCACTTGGTACAAAGGAAAATTAACAAGAGATCACCTTCTGGGCATGTGGTGGTTGACATTCCCGCCACTCCCTCTGTCTCCAGCACAAACCAGAAGCAAAACAATGAGACAACCACCAGCTTTGAGATAAGCCAGCTCGAATTGAGACCCGTGAAGCGACATTGCAAGCTTTGTGACCAGAAGCTTCCTTATAGCTATGGGATGGTGACCAATATGTCATTGAGTTACAGGCCTGCAATGCTGTCGATGGTAGCAATTGCTGCAGTCTGCGTCTGTGTTGCTCTATTATTTAAGAGCTGTCCGGAAGTTGTGTACGTGTTCCGTCCCTTCAGATGGGAACTGTTGGACTATGGTGCAAGCTGAAGTCCGGTTAGTCTCCCTAAATATGTAACATTTACTAGGCGGTTTGTATTTGTAATCGGTTTATAATAAACTGTAAAGTTCCAGGGTTTGGACTGAGTTGCAGAGGCTGTAATATTGATGACATATACATATATGAACACATACATATATCTATATTTGTTGTTATCAATCAATGTAATGTTATTAGGATATTAACATAATAACACACGCATGCATAGACCTCTTTTTGGGGTCTGACTTTGATGTTTGATAGCCTTGTAGCCCTGGTTTTATCTTATTAGTACAATGAAAATACGTGTTTCTGGAAAAGTTTAGAATGGGCTATTGAAATTGAGCTTTTCATGGATTCCAAGTAAGAAATTCAGTAATATTATAAGAGCCAACAATATTGCATGAGATTTAATGTAAGAATTTCTATAATTTGCATTGTAAAGATTTTTTTGTAATTTACTGATAACTTTACAATATTATAAGAAATTCCGTAAATTTGTAATAACTTGAGTAAGAAATTTGTATGAGATTTAGGGTTTTTTGGATGGACAGTGTGTTTATTTATGATTAGTGTAAAAAAATTAGAGGTAAACACCCATTTAAATAGCCTTTAGCAATTTTATAAGAATTTCAGTAATTTATATTGTAAGTAATGGAGTAATTTGATAAAAGTATTACAACTTTGTAACAAATTTAGTAATTTTGTAAATTTTTTTCCAAAATTGTAAGAAATTAAATAATTTATTGAAATCATTACAAATATAATTTAACAATTCCATAAGTGATTCCATAGTTTACAAAGTTGTAAGAAATTAGTCCAACATTAAAAATATAATTTAGTAATTTCAGAAGATATTTAATAATTTATAAAGTTGTAAAAATCAGTTAAACGCTATAAATTTGTAAGATTTTTAGTAATTTTGCAAGAGGTTTAGTAAATTTATTAGAAATTCAGTAAGATGTAGTACTCTTTTTAAGTAAATTTGTAAGAAATTTAAAATTTTTGTAAGAAATTCAAAATAGTAATAGATTTATAATTTATTAGACGATTTTGGGTAAGAGTTTCAGTCATTTAAATTGTAAAAATTAGGGCGAAAATTAGAAATCTTTTAGGGCTGAGATTAAATTATATTTTTAAGGAGAATTAAAATGTAATTTTACCCATGTATTGGTTGGTATCTTTATGATTTTCAAAATGAATAAATCGAACTTTTAACATTTTGGGAAGTCAAACTATAATTTTATGAATTTTGGGGGTCTAAAGCAAAAATTTCCAATTTAAATTTTCCGAAATATTGTAAGTTATTCATTAATATTGTAAGAGATTTAATAATGTTTAAAAATTCAGTACGGTATAAAAAAGAAATTCATTAATTTTTTATGAAATTTAATAATTATTTAAAAGATTCAGTAATTTATTTAAGAGCATTAGTTTTTTTAGAAATTAAATATTTTGACAAGAAATTTAAAATTGGTAAAGATTCAGCAATTTTGTTAAAATATTTAATATTATATAAAACTTTAATAATTTTATAGGTAAATTATACTCAAGGTCACTAAATCATTAATAAGTTTATATTTTGGTCACTCAACTTTAAAAGTTATAAAATGATCATTAAACTATTAAAAGATGTTCATTTAAGTCACTAAATTGTTAAAATAATTTATTGTATGCCCTTTTTATTTGCATTTCTTGCACGGGTGAAAAGCTCTAATTCTCTTCTATATTTTAAGTTTTTTTGCATGAAATAATAAATTTTCAATTTTTGATATTGACCATCAAATCGACTATATTTAAAATATATATTTTTTTACTCACTAATGTATTACCATTTATTAACTTATCACTTTTAAGCTTATTAGCAGAATTATTTAAAATTTTTAATAAAATTTTTCTAATAATTTAAATGAAATCTTTCGTGTAAACTTTTATTGCCTTAGCTCACAGCGGGCAGAACTCCAGGCCTGGAATTTTCCCATACAAATGCAAAAATTGCTAGTCTACTGAAAATCATGCCGATTGTGATTCTCTGGACGTAACCCTAATTTCACACTGACTTTCTTCACCATTTCGCTTCCCCCATGGAGCACGAAGACCCTCGAAACAGTGAGTCGCCTCACCGCAGCTCCAAAAAACCCAAGTTTTCTTCCAATTACATACCGGAATCCGAAATCCGAGACGAGTTCTCTCACCACCAACCACGTGTCGCTCGTATCAATAACGGGAGTTTCGGTAGCTGCCCCGGTTCGGTTCTTGCTGCCCAACGCCGGTGGCAGCTCCAGTTCCTCCGACAACCTGATGCCTTTTACTTTAATACCCTCCGTAATGGAATAACGGCGTCGCGGATGATCATAAAGGACCTCATCAACGCCGACCACGTCGACGAGGTCTCCCTTGTTGATAACGCGACAACCGCCGCCGCCATCGTCCTCCAACAGATTGGTCATAGTTTCGCCGAAGGGAAGTTCAAGAAAAGCGACACTGTTTTGATGTTGCACTGTGCGTATCAAGCCGTTAAGAAATCAATCCAGGCCTACGTAACACGTGCTGGTGGCTCCGTCGTCGAGGTACGGCTACCGTTCCCGGTAAATTCAGAGGAAGAAATCATTTCCGAGTTCAAAAAATCAATCACGGAAGGAAAATCAAACGGTAGGAAGATAAGGTTAGCGATTATTGATCATATTACGTCAATGCCATCCATTGTTATTCCGGTAAAAGAATTAGTTAGGGTTTGTAGAGAGGAAGGCATAGATCAGGTTTTTGTAGACGCGGCACACGCGATAGGGAGCTTGAAAGTAGATGTTAAAGAAATTGGAGCTGATTTTTATGTTAGCAATTTACATAAATGGTTTTTTTGCCCGCCTTCTGTAGCGTTTTTACATTGTAAGAAATCGAATGCATCATCTGATGTGCATCACCCTGTTGTTTCACATGAATATGGGAACGGATTGCCGATAGAGAGTTCATGGATAGGGACTAGGGATTACAGTTCTCAGCTCGTGATTCCTGCGGTTTTAGAGTTTGTGAACCGGTTTGAAGGTGGGATTGAGGGGATAATGGAGAGGAACCATGAACAGGTGGTGAAGATGGGGAAGATGTTGGCAGAATCTTGGGGGACAAATTTAGGGTCGCCCCCGGAGATGTGTACGGCGATGATTATGGTTGGTTTGCCTTCAAGGTTGTGTCTTAATAGTGAAGAGGATGCTTCGAGGTTGAGGTCGTATTTACGGGATTGTCATGAGGTTGAAGTTCCAATTTTTTATCAAGTTCCAAAGGATGGGGAGGATGGAGTTAGGGCTAATGATGGGTGTATTACAGGATATGTGAGAATCTCTCATCAGGTTTATAATACATTAGACGATTATGAGAAATTGCGGGATGCTATTAATCAAATAGTTGAGGATGGGAAAACTTGCAAAATGCTTTGTATAGAATAAAGAGGTAAGGTTTCTAACTTTGTTGCTTGTATCTTTTTTTTTTTTGTTTGCTTAAGCTGATTGTCATTACCACTTACGGATAATTTGAACATATATAATGTTGAAACTTAAGACCCAACTGCTATTGATTTATTGTGTTCCTGTAGAAAGATAGTCCTATGCTATAGTCCTATGCTCTAACTCTATTACTAGGGAAAGAAACAATATTATTATTCTTCAATGCCATGATGCGGATCGTTTGTTTCTGAAATTATTGTGATTCTAGTTTATAATTTCATCATGGTGGAGCTTATAGAATGAATTAGAATCGTTTCTCTGTAAGATATTTTGTTCATATTGTCATACTAACAAAAGAATGGAGTTAGATTAATAGTAGTAACTGATTATACATATAGTGGTGCCATTTGTGAAAGCTTAGTTATTGTACTGCCAGTACCAACACTTAGGAGTTCCGGGAACCAATATTGATGGGAGGTGAAAAGGAGAGGAATAAAAGGGAACTGAGACAGTTGATAGGAACAATTCCTGATCTATAGATTTTGCTTCAGATGCAATAGCACCTTAAAAACTAGTTTTTGATCAATTATGTTTATTCTAATCCAGAAGATCATTTCATACCTTAATTTTCTTGTATTTTCACTTGGCAGATAGTCATCAAAGATTGGAGCAGCCTTCAATGGAATATTATCTGTGTTTTGACAGCTCTCAGATGCATGCGGCTTCTCATAGTTTTTAGAGAACCAAAAAATGGGGAAAGAGCGGCAAACAAGAAATGGGTTACATGTGCTTTTAGGAACTGCAAAAACCATCAGTAAGAACCATTGACCAATGTAGGCCAACATGTCAGCATTTTTTTAACAGTTAACCTGCTTTCATAAGTGTTTGAATTTGTATGTGGTTGTAGTAATCAGTGTATCCTTAGCTGAAGTAAATTTCTTAAGGCGAACTTGTCTAGAATTTGTCAAGGCTTGATCAGTTTTTCACCTGTTATCCCCCAAAACATTGCCAAAATCCTATGGGATGTTCTCAATTAAGAACAGAGCAAATAATTTAAAACACAATTTTATTGCTGAAAATACTGAAAAATAAGATGGATTTCTTACTTCTACATTAGTAGTAGCAGAAATATTAGCTAAGATGCACAAGAAGTCAGTGTAAGTACCATTGAGGCTCTTATACTAAGAGTCAGATTGCATTTTGTCTCTTTTACTAAAAAAATGGACAAATTAGTTCCTGTACGTTAGATCAAATAGTAAACTAGTCCTTACTATTAAAAATTTCATTCATTTCTACCATTAAAAATTGGCATTGCTTATAGATTAATCAAACAGATACAAGGGGTATGCCACGTGTGCCTCATTTTGACATACGATGACCAATTTTTAATAGTAGAAATGAATGAAATTTTTATCAGGAAGACCAGTTTACTATTTGATCTAATGTACAAGAATTAATTTACTTATTTTTTGAGCAGAAAGGGATAAAATACAATTTGACAATACAAAGGCCTTTATGTTATTTTTACTCCATAAATCTTTACTCTAGACAGACAGTATATTTATAAATATATAGATATCAATATTACTCTAGTCGCTCTCGGCACTTAAAAGCTTTCCAAACTCTATAACTTTGTCCCTCACGAATTTTGCATAGTCACGGTTTGGCCATCACCAGGTCATCATTCTAGTGGTACCAGTTGTCAAATTCGGACAATGCACAGCCAGCCTTGAACATTTATATGTTGTGTACCACTTGCTATCTTTACAACAATCAGTCATTTTTCAGGAATCTTGCCACTAGGTCTACAGTCCTTTAGGCTTGTGCAGAAAACTTAAAGCAAAATATGGAGATCTTAGCAGTGAGTAATTTAAAAGAACAGTATTTCAAAATGAAATTAGGACAAATATGTGGACAGCTAAAATTGAAGACTTATGAACTACGATAGAGTATGGAGCTGATATAAATTAAGAGTGTACCAGTCTCTTTTACCACATCTTTGTTTTGTCGTTTCCGGCCTTAAAACTTGGTAATGTTGATGGGTTTACACCAGTATCGAACCTACCGGGCCTATGACTTAGATGATAAGAACGATGAGGAACTAAATGGGGGTGGAACATTGATGCATATGGTGCTGGTGCAGGGGTTTCTGGTTGTTGGTGTTGAGGCTGAAAAGAATAAGGGGTTGGTGAGTTTTCATACGCTGAGTAAAGCCCCATTGGCTCACCACTGGGTAACTTATAAACAGCAAAGTGTCCTTTTACACTTTCTTTTGTCATATACTGCAAAAACAAAATACCAGGACCAAGTAAATGTAGCTATCTGCTAAATCACGACACACCCCACTGATTTATTTCTTTAAATTGCTTTCGAGGAAACTGCTGAAGCTGAATCTTCCCATCGAATTCAGTTGGAAGTTCCAATGCTACTATGAAAAATTACGAAAAGAGAAAATAGGTTTTTAACTCGAATGCTAGATTACGAAGATTAAACTTATGAAATACTTGTTAGAAATTCGCCTAAGTAAGATGTTGGATGTAGAGCTAATTTGTAAAATTATTTTGCAGATCTCTTTCGATTGTGAAAACAATGTAACCCAAATTCGATCCTAGCATCATTATGGATTGATACCCCATTATTTCAACTTGCCAAATAATGGGTAATGCAGAACCTTCATGTTCCACCAACGATGATGCAGGTGGTTCAGCCCCCATGGTTGATGCATTTACCTTTTATGTGGCAAGTTAAGTAATTGTTCCCTAGATTCAATACTTTCATTGAAGCAGGATTAGGCAAAAATGATGTGCTTGATGATAGTAAACTATTATCCGAGCAATAAGACTTTGGGACTAAATTCGAATATATGTTATAAATTGCACTCTATTTTTTAAATTAAATCTTTAAATATTCAAATATAACCGAAGTTATATAGGTTAACTTGGACTTTAATTTTAAAATCAGGAAAGTAAAAAAAAATTAAATTTTAAGCATTCAAGAGTACAAGGACCGGGGTATAATTAATAAAAAATTAATGTAATTTACAATTGTTTTATTATTTCATTTAAAATACAATATTCAATGTCTATATAATTGAATCACAAAAGTTTACTCATTTTAAACTTTATGTCATTATCTACTTTTATTTTGTACCAAAAAAAAAATCTATTTAGCCCTTTCAAAATTATAAAATTATAAATTAATATATAATAAAATTTATATTTCAGATCTTAAAATTTATAATTCAATTTTGATCATTCCTAAAAAATTCCCTAAACAGTGGACAATCTTGTTTTCTATTGATCGAAGAATTTGCAAAATATATGTTCGTACAACACATGATTAGAGGCGAATCTAGAGAGGGCTGGTAGGGGCCTTGGCCTCGTTTAAAATTGAAAATTGTTATTTAGACCCTTTAAAATATTTTAAAATTTTAAATTAGTAAAAGTAAAATTACACTTTGACCTTTTAAAATTATAAAAATTCAATTTAATCCCTTAAAAGTTATAAAGATATAGACTATTAAAATTAAAATTTCATTCATCGGCTTAAAAATTGTGAAAATTGTAATTTTGTTTATTATTCAAAAAGAAAAAAGAAAACTTCGCAAGAATCACCACATTATTTTATTAATTAGATGGAAAATCATGAGACAAAACTTAAAAATGCAACTGATAATACTAAAAACCATGCATCGAATAACTCACAAGTCGTGCAAAATCTGCGAATGTATATGATGTAACACGTGGTTCATAATCTCTTGTAGCGTACGTCGGAGCATAAATTGGAGGATATGTCGGAGCATAAATTGGATGATTTGTCGGAGCATATGTTTCGACATCTGTCACAGGTCCGGTTTCAATATCCGCATGTGTTGCGGCGTTTGTTGGAACATACGTTTCAACATCTGCTGCAGCTGCAGCTTCAACTTCAACATCAGCTTGTGGTGTTTCAGCCACGGGTTCGGGTTGTGGCGTTGCTACCAGTGGTTCGGGTTGTGACGTTTCTGCCGATGGTTCCGGTTGTGGTGGCGGTGCTGATGCTTGGTTTTGGTTTCCTTCACGCCATGATAGACACATACATATTAAAAGCACAATCACAAGGAACACTGTGAAACCTACTCCTACAATAGGCCAACTAATTTCTCCCATTATATGTGTATCCACTCAGTTAAAAATTAAAAATATAAATAAGGAGAAATTAATACGAAAAATAAAAGAAATAATAATTAGGGTTTTCAAAGTATTATAATACTCTACTATGAATCCTTGAGAGCATGCCAATGAAAATATTATATTAAATAATTTAACTATGAGTTGACACAAAATATTTTGAAAAAATAGAAGTATTTAAAGTGATTGTCAAGTTTGGGTCAAAGTACTAAATTAAAAAAATATTAAATTTAAGTACCAAATATTATATTAAACTTTATTTAAAGTAAATTAGATACAAGTGAAGATTCTCTTTAATAAACATTATTAAACCAACCTCACAAGAAAAGGAAAAAATTATATACCGAATCTTTGTATATTATAATTATTGCTAGTCAAATTGTAATATTTTTATTTTTAGAAATTTATTTTTTAGATTTTAAAATCTGGGTTCATTAATTATTAATTTTGATTACATTTTTCTATTAATTTTGGTGATATGATATTTTAAAATAAAAAATGTACTTACTAATCATGTAACCAAAAAATATTGTAATGAATTTAAATTTAATAAAATAATTATAGTTGTGTTAATAATTAAATTTGTATTTTTAAATTAAAAAACTAAATTCCTTAAAATAAAAATAAAAATTCAAGTCGAGCATAGTTTAATTTCAATAGACACTCCTTTTCTTTTTGACTTCATAATATTATGGGTAAATTTTAATTTCAATCCTCTACTTGTTAGATTATAAGACTAGTTAAATTTCAATTTGATCCTTATATTTCATTCAAATTTCAATTTTAATCTATATACTTTAATTTTGACATAATTTGATACCTTAACTTTTATAATGCCATTAGTTAGTCTAAATACTTTATTATAATTAAAATAATGATGCTAATTTTTAAGAATTGTTAGCATCGTTAAAATTCTTTATTAAATTCAGTCATGTTACAATGCTATATTTTTGTTACATGGACACCGAGTTTATTTTTTTTTCAAAACGCCACACAACACAAAAGAATTCTAACAGTGTTAACAAATTCAAAAGTAGAGAGGCTAACTTCCTGAAAATAAAAGTATGAAGATTAAATTTCAAATATACGAAGAGTACAAAAACTTTGAGCAAATCGTAATATTTAAATTTTTATACTATAATTTAATCAACAAATAAATAATTAACCTAAACACGAAGCGTGAAGGTAAAATAATATCTTTTGCCTTGATTATCACTCCAATTTCAATATTCCTTTTTCAGAACTTGGTCTAGCGATATGCAATTAATGAGTTAATTTATTTACAGAAATCTAATTTATTTTCAAGAAATTTGGTCAAATCTAAAAGCATATCCTCATTTATTGAAATTAAAAAAAATATTTAAATAACCCTAATTAGCCTAACTTAAGCATAAAACTACTATAAACAGAGACCTAATAGCAAACACTAAAGCTTGGAGTTACCATTGGAAGAAGAAGAATCTTTCAACCAAATTGGCTTTTATTGAGATTTCGAGCTAGCTACCAAGAATGGGTATTTTTTTCTTCAACATTATATATATATGTATGTATATGTATAATTATTTTATTGTCTCGTTCATGCATGCATGCAAAAATTTGTTCCTTAACAGGATATATTGAGATTCGAACTCGTATTATAATTTTTTAATATAATTGTTTTATTTGAAAATACAGATTTTAAAGATAAGTTGGGAAAGAATATATTTGGAACAGTGATGGTATGTATCACAGTGGTGTTTGTGATACTGCTTTTAATATATACGTGTTTCACATGGCGTGAAGAAGATCGAAAGCAACAAGCAAAACTAGAAGAAGCTGCACCAGTAGATGAAAAAAAGGAAGAAGAATCTGAAGCTGAATCATAGAGTATTTTTTGATATTAAGTATGTCATATTCGGGGTTTATGACTGTTTCTTCTAATAATATTTTCTCTAAAATTGAATTTACAACTGAATTATAGAGTATTGTCTATCAACAACAAGTATATTGTTATTAGTATCTTATAAATCTATTTTCATGTGAGAAAAATAATAAATAAATAAATATATACGGTTAATATTTAGTATATACATTCAATATGAGCTAAATCACTAGACCTTAAATTATAAAACGCCTTAAAACTATAAACCCTAAATTTTAAACCATAAACCCTAAATCCAAAACCATAAAACCTTAAACTATAGACAGTAAACCCTTAAATACTACTTAAATACTAAATCCTAAACCTGTAAGAATAAATTTCATATGGATATACATTGATATATATATATTAATGTGAAAGAACAACACAAACATATAAAAATGGAAACCACATTGCAATCTCTATTCTCTAAATTTTCAAATTTTATATTACCATGTAACGTTTTAATAAAAAGTTAATAATATTAATTGTTTAAATTAATTCTATATATTATAAAAATATATAGACTAAATGATATTAAAAATTAAAGTATATGCAAATAAATCTGAAATTTAAATATATTAGAGAGACCAAATTAAAATTTAACCATGTATTAAATAGTAAATAATAATAATAATAATAATAATAATAATAATAATAATAATAATAATAATAATAAAAAGAGAAAAAAGGATTTATATTGCATACTTAGTGGCGTTTTAGAAAAAAACGCCGCAAACATGTATTAATACTTTAAACTATGTCGTTTTGAATGTTTACATCCTTCTTATTAGTGGCGCTTCTATAAACGCCGCAACAGATGTGATTTACCGGCGTTTTTACTAGAAAACGCCACAAACATCTATTTGTAGAATGCAAAACGGCGTCGTTATTATTACCAAGTTATTAGTGGCGCTTCTTGGAAAAACGCCACAAAACATCTAAAGAGATTTCAAAACGTCATCGTTTTATAGCCTTTTATTAGTGACGCTTTTATAAACGCCACAAAAGATGTGAAATACCGGCGTTTTCGCTAGAAACGCCACAAAAATCTATTAATAGATTGCAGAAACTGTGTCGTTTTATAGCCTTTCTAATTAGTGGCACTTTTTAAAAATGCCACAAATATTTTTCACCAGATTGAAAACGTCGTCGTTTTTTTGAACCCCATTTGCCCTTTACTTTCCCTAGTTTAGTTTACCTCGATTACTTCCTTCTTCATCTGTTTCAGAAATCCCTAAAATTTTCCATTACTCCCAAACCCTAATTTCAAAAATCCCCTATAATTTCCCTCAAAGAGATATACTGAAATCGTTTTCCCCGAAGTCGTTTTGATTTGCTCAACTATCAGTATTTATCCCATAACCCCAAATCAAAAATTTTGATTTTGCACCCTAACTGGTCTTCGTGTTCCCCAACTTAAACTCGATCTCATTCCCCCATTTACCTAATTTCTTCTCTCATTTTCCCTAACTGAGTCTACGTCTGCCTCTTCTCTACACCGCTGCAGCTGGAATTTCGAGTCCTATACTATAGGTATTGTGTTCATGTTGTTCATATACAACAGTTACTGTTTGCCCATTGATGCTACATTGTTTACATATATTTAATATATTACTAATTCATGTTTTAATCATTTCATTGATGCCACATTGTTTACTATGAGTGTTGACATGTATTTAAATTATATACAGGATAAATGACATGAGAGCTGAAGTTGTGTTAATTACGCTTGTTGATTAGACTTGGTATTCTAGCAGCTTTCATGAGAAATTTCACTTTTGGGCTTTGACTGCTTGATTTGCCTTGCCTTATCTCTTGCTTTGCTGTTGTTGCTGATTTATTTTGAAAATAACAATCGAGCAAGCAGAAAATTTATTTTTCCAATAATATTTGAATATGGTTTGAAGTAGACATCCATATCGTGTCACTTGTTTAAAATTCTTAAATTGGCTGAATCAAACTACTTAATATGTTGGTTGAGAAAATGTAATCTTTGTTGGCTGTTGTATTTCATCTTCATAGTTTGATTCCATTTTGTTTTTAAAAGTAGCTTGACCAAACCAAATTCTGTTTACTAGTTTGTCATTTTCTATTCGTTGACTTGGGCTATAATCATTTTCATTTATTATTCCTCGTATTATTATTTTTCATCTCCACAAATTCTTTATATGGAATGCTTTGTTTATTACCCTTTTAAAGTGAATAATTGATAATTGCTCATGATAGTTTATGCATGCATCTGATTATAATTTTAACATACGTTTTTTCAGGAAAATATGGAGCTTTGGAAAGATGGTTATCAGGGTGATGTTATCGGGGAGTACACAACAGATGTTCTTGTCACTGAATTTGTATGTTTCTTGTTGTCTAATCTTTTCTGTTCTTTTTTTTCTTACTTTTTTCCACCTTAGAAAGGGTTATCAAATTCTAAAATCATTATTATTGGGAGGGTTATCAAATCCTAAAATCATCACACACTAATATGTCAGTTATCTTAGTGTAATTTCATTTGCATATGTTTCAAGGACTAGTCTAGGGACTAGGGAGTATTCATTTTCTTGGTAATTTGATACTAGCCTGCTAGATGTAAGCATCAAAACCATGTGTTGTCTTAAAAAAAATCAAAATCATGTAATCCAACCAGAAATCGATTTCATTATAGCAGTTAATTAGATTGTTTTTGGTTTAAAAACAATTACATTTTGAATTACATTTTATTGGCTCAAAATCATGTAATTGTATTGAAAAAAGGTAAAATTACCAGCAGTCCCTATATTATATCTAGGATTACATTTTGGAAACAAATTAACAAACTGGTCCCTATATATTAGATCAAATAAGTCTTTCGCTAAAATTAAGTGAATTAAATGTTTTTTCTTCAATAAAAGGATCAAAATGCAATTTGAAGTATAAAGTAAGGAACCCATCCCTATTTTCTTCTAGTTTTTCTTCCAGCTGCTTGTGAATATATGTATATAAGTTACCATATTAAGCAAATACATATAATATGAATATATGTATAATAATATACCACGCAGATAGTAACACCCGTATTTAGTAAACCCATGTTAGTCTAATTTCAAAGGGTTTTTGAATTTCCATTTTAGTCTATAAATTTTCAAGTTTATTACTGTACATTTTTTTAATGTAAAAACTCAAATTACTATTCTTGTTTATCCTCGGATTATTTTTTAATTTCATGGTTGTTCATTATTTGCAGGTGTAATTTAATTTTCTAGAATTGACTCTACCATCCAATTTACAATTTGTAAGAGGTATGTATATTTAATTTACTAAATCTTTATTTGATGTCTCTCCATTGAAATCTGCCATGTACTCCATTAGCTAAGTGAATTTTTGCTCAATTTGCAACCTTTTAATTTTTGCTAAATAACCTTGTATGAAGCACCTAGCAATCTCAGTTCATTCAATTTTTGTTCAATAATTTTTTTCTCAAAATTAATGTCTAATATAGGGACTATTATACACTTTTACCAAAAAAAAAACCATTGTTTTTCGCCAATCTGTGGATACATGATCCAAAACTTTTAGTTTCACACATTTCTTGGCGAAATTTGCAACAAATTTAGCTCCAAATATATTGAGACCAAGTGCCACATCATATCTACATGAAAAAATAAGAATAAAAACATCAAATATAATTTAAATTATAATTAAAAAATAATTTTCTAATATTTAATATACTGACAACATAGGCATAGTTAGAGTGGCAGACATTAACTATCATTTGATTTACTTGAAATTTTTCTCGCATTTTTCTTTCAGAACTTTGAACAAATCATTTCCTATAATCTGTCACGAATAAAAAATGATATCGTAAGTTATTTAATTTTTTAATTTCATGGTTGTTCATTATTTGCAGGTGTAATTTAAATTACTGGAATTGACCTATCATCCAATTTACAATTTCTAAGAGGTATGTATATTTAATTTGCTAAATCTTTATTTGGTGTCTCTCGATTGAAATCTGCGGTGTATTTGCCACGTGAATTTTTTCTACCCTATTTTTGTAATTTCTAATTAAATATTTCTATATTTCTATCATGATTTTAATAATTAAATTAAATTATTAGTATAATATGTCCCATCTCCGATACAAATATTTAATAAAATATTTTATATATTTTTTTATAATTAAATTTAAATTATTATTGAAATATGCTCGTCCATTTTATCACAAATATTATCGCCCGCTTTATGATTTAAGTTAAAACTTTTTATTCAAAATAAATCATAGTTTTTAAACTAAATACGGATGTTCACACAATGCTTGAACATGTACTTAAGAAAAGATGACTTGTAAAATGAAATTAAATTAAGTGTAGACTATTGTACATCTATATTTTAACTGCACATGTGATTTGTCAAATAAAAGCAAAACACATGTCTATATTAAAACAATGTTCAATCTTATTTTAATTAATATAATTTGGATTAATTTATTTAATTATTATTTAATTAATATAATTTGGATTAATTTATTTAAATATTATTTAATTAATATAATTTGGATTAATTAATAATATAATTTGGATTAATTTATTTAAATATTATTTAATTAATATAATTTGGATAAATTGATAATATAATTTGGATTAATTTATTTAAATATTATTAAATTAATATAATTTTATAAATATTATTTAATTAAAATAAAATTTTTCCATGTGATTTTCCACATCGTCAAAATTTTTTTTTCCGAGGTATAAAAATGGAATGTCAAGTAATAAATTTATTGTCAAGTTTAATATATAAGAACATATTAAATCTAAGAAAATGGAATGCTGAAAATAATTAAAATATTATATCATTTTAATATATAATAATTTATCTTGTAAATTATTAATGTGCAAAATTTATAAGATTCTAAAATATATATACTTGAATACATCACTAGTACGTAAAATATATACTTGAACTTACATAACTCACATAACTTACATAACTCACATAACTTACTTACATAACTCACATAACTTACATAACTTACATAACTTACATAACTTACATAACTCACATAACTTACATAACTTATATTTACATAACTTACATAACTCATATAACTCACATAACTTACATAATTTAAATAACTTACATAATGCATAAATATATATCATATCTTAACTTACATAACTTAATTAGAGTTATAAATAAACAACTTACACGTGTAATTTATTGTCAACTTTAGAATTCAAGAACTACGAAATGAATAGGAGTTGGATGAAATTGTCAAGGGTAAGTAACGCCTATCGAAATAGAGTACAAAATTTTCTAAATTTTGCATTTCAAAATGCAAGCCAAGAGAATATGATTCTTTGCCTGTGTAAGAAGTGTGGCAACATCAATTGGAATTTACGTGAAGTTATCTACGAACATCTAATTGTTGATGGCTTTATTCGGGGGTATAAAAAATGGATTTTCCATGGAGAATGTATATCTAGTGGAACTTCTTCAACGATTAATCCAACTTATCTTGACACTGATTACCACCAGTATGTTAGACAAGATGACATGGAAGGTATGTTGCGGGATGCATTTAATATGCACAGTCATGGTGAGCAATCGTTTCCACCTGACTTTATTGCATCCGACGATTGTAATATTGGTGGAAATGTTTTTTACGAAACGGGAACAAGTTCACCTGATGAGGAGCCAAATGAAGAAGCGGTGAAGTTCTACAATTTACTTAATGAAATGAACGAAGAACTTTACGAGGGATCAAAATATTCGAAATTGTCCTTCTGCATTCGTCTATTTCACTTAAAATGTTTGGGAGGGTGGACCGGAAATTCTTTTACAATGCTGCTAGAGTTTTTGAGAGAGATGTTTCCATTTTCAAAAATCCCCCAATCTTGTCAAGATATGAAGAGACTAATAAAAGATTTGGTCATTGGGTACGATAAAATTCATAGTTGCCCAAATGACTGCATGTTGTATTAGGGTGATCATAAGAACCAGCAGTCTTGTCATGTTTGCGGTAAGTCTCGTTGGATGAATGGGAATACAGAAGATGTGAATGGGGATGAAGGTGGGGCACAGTTAAGAAAGAAGCCAGTCAAGGTTATGCGATATTTTCCCCTAATACCAAGACTTCAAAGGCTTTTCATGTCGTCAAAGACGGCCGATTCTATGAGGTGGCATAATGATCAACGAACCGATGATGGATTATTAAGGCATCCTGCTGATTCTTTAGCTTGGAAATCGTTTGACAGTAAATTTTCAAGCTTTGCAAGCGATCCTCAGAATGTGAGGCTTGGGCTAGTAGTTGATGGCTTTAATCCTTTTAAAATCACGAGTACTTCGTACAGTACTTGGCCTGTAGTGCTTGTTCCTTACAATTTGCCTCCATGGATTTGCATGAAGCAATCTTCATTTATTTTATCAATGATTATCCCTGGAGAGAAAGGTCTCGGAAATGATATTGACATCTATTTGTAGCCACTTATTGAAGAGTTAAAACAATTATGGTCGGGTGTTGAGACATATGATGTATTAAGAAAGGAGAACTTTAATTTACGTGCAGCTTTATTGTGGACAATTAATGATTTCCCAGCTTATGCTAATTTATCGGGTTGGAGTACTAAAGGACGTTATGCCTGTCCTTGTTGTGCTGTGCAAACTTGTTCGAAGTGGTTGTATAATGGGAAGAAGTTCTCTTACATGGGCCATCGTCAGTGGTTAGATGGAAATCATAAATTTAGATTTCAGAGGACTCTATTTGACGGTACTAAAGAGTACAGAGAAGCTCCTGAGTAGACCGTTGGATCTGAAATCTTGTTTATGTTAAAAGATATCAACTTTAGTTACGGGAAGATGAATCAACCACCTATCACGCAAACATGGAGAAGATCGAGAGATGAATCTGATGATGAATCTGACGAAGAGGGTGATCCTAATGAGGCGGACTTGTGGAAAAAAAAGAGTATTTTTTTTGAGTTGCCTTATTGGGAGCACAACATTTTACGCCACAATCTTGATGTCATGCATATTGAGAAGAATGTCTGCGAGAACATAATTGGGACAATTTTAAATGTCGATGGAAAATCAAAAGATAATCTTCAAAGTCGACTTGATTTAGTTGACATGAGAATTCGGCATGATCTTCATCCTCAAGTACTTTCGAATGGGAAATGTTAGTTGCCGCCTTCTATTTTTTCAATGTCAAAGAAAGAGAAAGAGGTGTTTTGCATAGTGTTGAAGGATATAAAGGTCCCAGATGCGTATGTGTCAAATATATCTCGATGTGTGAGTCTTAAAGATCGAAGATTATATTCATTAAAATCACATGATTACCACATCTTGATGCAAGATTTACTCCCAGTTGCTTTAGGTGTTGCATGTCAAAAAATGTGATGTCCTGTATAATTGAACTATCTAATATAATGAAAGCTATTTGTGGCAAAGTTTTGGATGTTGAAGAACTTAAGAAAGTACAGGATCGAGCTGCTTTGACTTTATGCAATTTGGAGAAGATCTTTCCACCTTCCTTCTTCACTATTATGGTGCACTTGGTAATCCATCTCCTTCACGAAGCAATACTTGGTGGACCGGTTTTTTATCGATGGATGTATCCTATAGAAATGTGCTAATTTTTTTCTCAAGTATTTATTCATTCACCTCTATACATTTAGTTACAACTTTTGATAAATATTGTATATCGTGTTTAGGTTCCTAAGTAAATTGAAATCTTATTGTCGCAATAAGCGTTATCCAGAAGGATCCCTAGAAATGCTGGGTTCAATGATCATAACTTGGCTGAAACTTATTTATTCCAAAGTTATGGAGAACCAATTGGAAAAGTTGAAATTGCAGAAATAGATGATATATCGTGGATACAAGCACATCGATATGTACTTTTTCACCACGATTTAGTTGAACCGTTACTGAAGTAAGTTCTAAAATTTCCTCACATATTCGTCGTTTTGATTTGTTTATCTTCTAACCAATTAAACTTGTTTTTAACATAGTGAGCACAAATAAATTTTGAGATTTCATGCACGCTCTCGAAGATTACAACATCGAGAGATTAATAAGTTATTTACAGAATCTTTTCATGAATGGTTAAGCCAAACGGTATGTAACTAAAGTTAATAAGTTACATATATTCGCAAAATTTAGTTAATCAAATAAGAATGTTTTTACATAAAACATTTATAGTTATTCAATTTACTTTCGATTCAATAGGTTTGGAGTGGGAAGGACGTCAATGACGAAGTTAAATGGCTTTCCCAAGGCCCGAACAGAGGAATAAAAAGATATAGTGCCTTCCTTATCAATGGATACAGATTTCATACAAAGTATCGCGAGAGAATGAGGAGAACTCAAAATTGTGGAGTTGTTGTTAATTCTTTAATTACAAGTTATGCTAGTGCTAGGGACAGTAATCCGGTTGAGGGTAATGTGGAGTATTACGGACTTCTTACCGACATTATTGAGTTGGATTACTATGGCAGATGGAAAGTTGTCTTATTTCGGTGTGATTGGGATGATGTTAATACTGCTCGAGGAATTAAAAAAGATCAATTTGGTTTTACAATGGTGAATTTCTCTCACTGGATTCACACTGGACAACAATTGATGGACGAGCCATATGTATTTTCCTCTCAAGTGAAACAAGTTTTTATTCGAAAGATCCAAGCGATGAGGGTTGGTATGTTGTACTCGGAACACCCTAGAGACTTGTTTGACATGGGTAATGGAAGTAGAGATGACATCGTCGAAAGATCGAAACATTACATTTTCCGAACAAAACTTAGATGAAAATATCCCTAGTACTAGTACACAACATCAATGGGTTCGACATGATGTGGATGAAGATATTTACGAATAATGATGTAGTAAGATTTTACGAAGTGAAAATTATATGTAATATTATAATTTTAATCTTGGTCATGTTATATAATTTAACTATTTTATATGTACTATTATTATTGTAATTTGTTACTAAAACTTTAACTATTTTATGTGTATTGCAGGAAAAATGCGTAGAAGAAAATTACGAGATTTAAGTATTGTCCAGAATACTCTAAATTCGGAAGAAGGAAATAGTGAACAGCAGACAGTTGTTGGATCTTCGAATGTGCCGGAGACACTTGACGAGCCTGAAGAATTTCAAAGTAATGTTAAGTTCATTTTACATGTGTTGACTTTTATTATTGATTTATTTGTCAATTTTAATATAATAATAGATATCATTTTCAGCTGAAAGTGGTGGGACGCGCAGAGTTCGAGGACGTACGTTGCTTAGAGATTTATACGACTTAGATCCTGTCGAGCGTGTCAAAGTAAGTAGAAATACTCATGGTCAGCCTGTTGGATCTAAAGCTCGACTTTTAGCAGGCTATTTGGGCATTTTAGCATGAAATGCAATATGTTGCCCATCAACTACGAATCATGGCATCACATGCCTGATAGCAACAAAAATCAGACACTCGCTTATATTAAGGTAACAAAATGTGAATGTAATTTATAATACTTTGGTTTAAGTTTCATTTATATTTACATTCTAAACTTGTGTTTTTTTAGGAGAGATTTGCTTTTGAGGTCTCCGATGATTATATCAAGAAGGCATTGGGTAAAAAATGGAGAGACAATAAAAGCACTTTAAAAAAACAATATTTTAAGAAAGACATAAGCCTCGAGGAAAAATTGAGAAATGTCCCGCCGGGAATGCTGAGGTACCAATGGGAAGATGCGGTTAGATTCTGGAATTCAAAGAAAGGAGAGGTATTACGTATTTCTGTAACGCCCCAATTTTCGGGAATCCTGTGAATGTTGGCATAGGTTTAATTATGTTAGTGGGCCTCTAGAAAGCCCAAGCTTAAGATAGAACCTGGTAATTTTAGTTAATTTTTGTTCCATAAGAAAAAGGGAGTGAAATTATGAAATAGGACCTATGTGAAAATGTTTGAAAATACTATAGGCTAAATTGAAGTGGCCAAATAAATAGGAGTGCAAAATAGGAGGATTTGCATGACAAACCTCCCATTTTACATGAAGTGGCCAACCATCATGTTGTTGTAGACAAAATGTGCACTTGATATCTATAATTTATGGTACAAATTGATACAAATTGATAATAGGTTAGGTAAATGTTCCATGATAATAGGTTAGGTAAATGTTCCATGATAATGGGTTAGGTAAATGTTTCATGATAATGGGTTAGGTAAATGTTTCATGATAAGAATTTCATGTCTTTTGTATTAAAGAATTAAATGGATGAATTATGAAGTTTTATTAAAAGAAAAAGGGGTGAAAAGAACAAATTTTTGTCCATCTTTGTTCATCATAGCTGAAAGTTAGAGAAGAGAAAGGAGAGGAGAAAGCTCTTGAGTGTTCGGTCACTTGGGGAAGAAAATTGAAGGTAAGTTCATGGTAGTTGGCTTCTATCTTGATGTTCATGAGTTCTTCTTGATTCTAACTTAACTCTTGAAGCATATTTTGGTTTTTAGTTGTGTTGTAAGCATTTAGTCATGAATTAAAATGAAGGAAATGGCTGTTGTTTCATGTTCTTTTGATGAAAAATGGAAGATAGGTGAAGTTGAGCCAAACAAATGAGCATGCATGTGCCTTAGATGTTAAAGGGAAAAATCAGCTAACATGTTATGCTTTAAAATTATGAAATGGAGATTATACTTAAGTAAAATCATAGATATGTGATGATTGATTGGTGATATATATGTTTAAATAACATGCATGCAAGTTATGTGTGAAAGAGTGATTTGGTAATAAATCTGCTTGGGACAGCAGCAGTAACGTGACTTTGGAAAATCACCATAAATTGTGGGAGATGAGTTAGAAGGTGAATAAATTATGTAATTAAAGCTTATTGAGTCTAGTTTCTAATGAAATAAACAAGAACATATTTTGAATTCTGTACAATGAGAAATTTGATTCGTAATGAAGAGTGGTCAGATTAGTCAAACAGTGAAACATGGGAAACTTTGAGAAAAATCTGGTATTGATTGGCTAAACCAAAAATTCTGAAAATTTTATGGATAGAAGATATATGAGTCTATTTTCAAGGAAAATCAACAGCACTTGATTTGGAGTTTCGTAGCTCCAGTTATAAATAATTTAGTGACTGTTGCTCAGGAAGACAGCTTGCAGTGAAATTATGATTATGTGGTAAACATTGACAAAAATTTGTTAATGAGTTGCTTATTGATTTCTTATAAGCTTACTATGATCTGTAGGTGTGGTTGGCCGAATATTGTAAGGGGTTAATACGTAGTTTGTATTTGAATAGTTAGATTAACGTGTTAGTAATCCAATTGTAGGCGGTTCGTGTGTGGATCTCGTCACATATATCGTCGCAAATGTGTGTAATCGACACCCTCTCATAGACTAGATTGGCAAAAGCGAAAAAGCGAAATCTGAAAAGTCAGTATTTTGGGAATTTATGAAAAGCGAATGCTCGTAAGATAGTTGGGTTTGTATATTTGGTGATCTAAAGAAATAAATTGCAGTACGCGCAATTTCGTACATTTTGATAATTTGGGCTTAATGGGCCAACGGGCCCAATTCAGTAAGTATGTGCGGTAAGTATTCTGATAGTACGTAAATAGTTAGGATATGCATGAAAACCCTAAAATTAGCTAAATTACTATAATACCCCTATGTATGGAAAATTACTGTTATACCCCTAGGTGCAAAATTACCGTTATACCCCTAGAGTTAATTTTGACTGAAAAGCATGACGATCTGATTTTGTATGATGTATGCCATGATTATATATCTGTTGCATGGGGACATGGGTTATATTATGGAGGAAGCATTCTGGTGGCTATGCCACAAATATCTGATCTGGTGGCTCTGCCACATATATCTATTCTGGTGGCTCTGCCACGATTATCTGTATCTGGTGACTCTGTCACATTATTCGCTCGCAGCCATGCTGCAAATTCGTGGTGTGTAGCGGTTGGGTGGTCGAGTTGTCTCCCACACGGTGTAAGGTTGGTACGGGGTGTATACGGTTGGATATGGTTGGGTTTCGCATAAACATGTAATATCTGCTCGTTACGTTACATTATGGGCCTATGGGCTTTATTCAATTGCTCAGGCTAAGGCCAACTTATTCTATTTCTGTGGGTTGAGCTGATTTAGACTATGGTTGGGTTATTTTACACACTGAGTTTCCCCAAACTCATTCCTTTTATTTTCATCCACGCAGGTAACCCCCAACCATAGTGGGCTTGGAGCTGTGAGGGAATTCGGAGTGGCCACCCGTTCTGAAAGTTTGATTTTCTTCTGGTGAACTGGACATCCTTTTATTTACGTTTGAAGTTTTTAGGCTTTTAAATATAATAAGGCCGCTTAATTATTTTTGATGGTTTTAATATGTATTACTAAGATAGGTAATACTTATTTTAACTGTTGAAATTGGATAGCTTTAGGGCGCGTTTTCAAAAACAACAATTGATTTCAAAATAACACGACAACAAGCAAAGCTTTCGCAATGAAAGTATTTTCCAAAATTAATCACTTTTCCTAAAAATGACTTAATCAAATCGGTTTCCTAGAAATATCCATGACGTTAAGGTGTGGCAATGGCGGTATGCATGTCTAGGTTGGATCCGAAAGGAGATTGGTACTTAAGCAGTCCGATGGACTCACCACCTCTTTTCCGGTTTCCTACCTGGTGCACAGCTTCCATTCACTTTAACCTTTAATGAATTAATCTTTTGAACATCAAGTACGATTTTCTGGACTTAGAATGGAATTTTTTTTTTTACGTTTTTGATGTGGCATGCCGGATCCAGCCATAACTTCTGGGCCGGGTTTGGGGTGCTACAATTTCCAAACTCTTATATATAGTGTTTACTATATACGTAATAATAATTTCATTATGTAGGACCGTGAGTGAGTTGGAACAAGCAGCAGGCAAAAACAAAAATTCACGCACACGGCAGGGTCGAGAAGTTTTGCTTCTGTAGCTGAGGCCGAGGTATTATGAATTTATTAATTCTTTCAAATATTAATAACAATATACTATTAAATAATATTTTTACTACTATATTGTAGGAAGTCAAATCTGGACAAAAAGTTGGACGCCTTCAGCTTTTTGAGATTACGCATAGGAAGAAAGATGGATCTCCTATGACATCTGAAGCTAGAGAAATTATGATATACTTACTTAATAATATTTGATTTTTTCTAAATATTTATAATCTTTAATTATAATTGTTTAATTCAATTCATCATTAGTAGTTGTCGAAACCATTTTTAAACCGAGTTTTGGGAAAATGAGAATCGACTTTAAAAATGAAAACGGGAGTCGCCACCAATCTTTTTAGGTGTGATTGGATCACCTTTAAAACATTTTGTTTTAAAATCATTAGTTTTGGTCTATGAAATAAAAAGAACGGGTTCGGGAGTCGGTTATGTACGAGGAAGGATTAGCACCCTCGTAACGCCCAAAAATTGGTACCTAATTAATTATCAAATGTCTTTAATGTCGGAAATTAAAAATTTTAAGATACAATCTTCTTTAAAATATTTTGATTTTTGAAAATTGGGGTTCACTTGTATCAAAATATTGATACTAAGTTAGCCCTTTTTTGGAAATCCCTATCTCGAAACGACAAAATGCCATATCCAGTAAGTTAGGACACAACGCTTTGAAATTCCAAGACAGTTGCTCGTATTTTGAAAATCTTAAAAACTTAGAAGGGTACTTGACCATTCAAACTCAACGAGAAAAATTGCAACCCAATAAGTTAGGGCACTACTTTTCTCGAAGCTTCCAAACACCAAGCATTGCCTTTTTATTTTTGAAAACTTTGATGTCTCGTTTTTAAAACCGATGCATGAAGGGGTATATTAACATAACATACGATATAACATATTTTAATAATAGCATAACAGCATAAATATTATACACTAACCAATATATATAAAAATAAAACATGACAAATTCTAAATAAGAAAGAATACATAAAACATAATATATATTTAAGAAGAATAGGTAAAACCCATAAACATGTAATTTAACATATATTTAAACGTATAAATGATGCATGATATTCAATTCGACACATATATAAAAATATGCATTTGAAAGTAAATTATAAAGTCTAAGATATTGCATAACATATAAAATATAACATAGCAATTAATTCTAAAGTAAAAGCAAATATTGTATAATAATAAAACACAAGTTTTAAAAATATATGTATAATATAAACAATTGATAAATAGAATGAGCATATATAAAAAGTGTGATATTTAATAATATAATATATAATAAAAATATATTTATAAGAATAATAATTATATAAAAATATAAACTATAATAGTATAAAAAATGACATAATATAAAATAATTATAATTTATAATATGAAAGTGTATATATGTAAAAATAATATATAATATATATAAATAATTAATAAATATATAATACAAGTAAAAATATAATAATATATAAATAATAATCTAAAATAATAAAAGTAATTTGTGAAAATAATATATAATAAATAATAATAATATGAAATAATGTATTGTTAAAATGTAAAATAATATAAAAGATATATAAACATTATGTGATAAAATGTATTATAATAAATAATAAGTAATGATATGTGTTAAGATATATATTAATGTGATAATAGAAAGATATGAAGTAATATAATATAATAAAATATAAGTAAATAATTATAAGATATATAATACGTATATTCGTATTAAAATAGAATAGTATATGTATAAAGTTTTTAAAATAAATAGGTTATAAATAGATTAAAAGGGATAAAAGGGACTAAATTGAATATAAATAAAAGTCAGTGGCTAATTTAATAAGAAAATAACTGAAATCAGACCTAATTGAAACGGCCGTTAAAACCCTAGGGACTCATCGAGAAATTTTCCCTTGTCCCTAAACGGCATCGTTTTAATCTAGGACTTAAAACAGTTATTGCAAAGACTAAATTAAAACCGAAACAAAATATTAGGGCTAAATCATAAATAAAATAAAAAAAACTGTAAACGTAAAAAAGGTGGAGGGACTAATTGGGTAATTAACCCAATCCTCAAAAACACGCGGATCCTCCCCGGGTAATCGGGTCAACGCGCGGATCCTGGGGCCTTAAAACGTCGTCGTTTTAAACTTATCAGACCAAGCTAAAACGGGATCGTTTTGAAAGGGCTATATAAGCCAAATTTTTAGTTTTATATTCATTTGAAACTCGAGTAAAAAAAAAAACTTAAAAATTTCCTCTGAAAGAGGGGAGAGGAGAGGAACTCCGGGCTCTGGCCTCCGTAGGCCACGCTCCGGTCATTGGTCCTACACGCGCCCACGCGTCGTCGTTCATGGTGGTCTGAGGGTCTAAAATCGTCGTCCTTCCACAGGTAACTCCCCTTTTCTTTCGAATGCTACTAGTTTTTTAAAAAAAAAACGATTCGTATATTCTTATGAAAAGAGAAAAGAAACATAATAAAAAATCACCTTCTAAAATAAAATCCGTTTCCTGTTTCTTCTGTATGAAATCTCCGTATGTATTTATTTCTGTAAAAATCTGCGGTCCCTTGTACAATGAAAGCATTTGGGCTTTATAGCCACTGTTGTTATTACATATTTTTGGAAAGAAATCTTTCCTTCCATATTTGTTTTGTTTGCTGCTGTGGTTCTTTCCTTCTTTTGCAGGTATCATCGAAGAATTTGGCAGTGAATGTGCTAGTGCGGATTCGCGCGCTGATTACGGAGGCAGAGTCACGGCGCTGATGGAGGGTTACTGGAACGACGTGAGAGATGAGCAGACGCGTCCGTTGGGATGGTTTCTGGAAGCTTCTGTTTGCGGCGCGAGGAGAAAGAGCTAGGGTTGTAATTTTAAGTTTTGGGCCTCTGTTATTTGGGTTTGGTTTAGTCCTGGGCTAGGTAGGGTGTAACCGGTTTGTTTGGGTGTGTGTATAACGGGTTTGGGCTATTTTGGGCCAGTAATGTTTTAGGACTTGGGTCTGATTATGTTTAGACGTTGGGCCCCATTGTTTTGGACTTTGTAACCTGGACCTTTAATGGACTGTTTAAAATAAATATTTATTTATTTATTTTCTTTTGTTTTATTTAAGCCCGGTCAAATTTGGGCTATTACAGTAGTTTTAAATAATGTTAAGTTATGCTGTATTCATTTTTATTATATATTTCGTTTCTAACTGTTTAATTGCTTTTTTAGGAGAAACTAAAGGAGAAGAAGGCGGAATATGAAGCGATTGCTTCGACTGATAGTTCTGTTAATCTTGAAAACATTGATAATAGAATTATCATTGAAGTTTTGGGTCCTGAAAGGTACGGTCGGGTTCGATTTCAAGGATTTAGTGTTACCCCGACCCAATATTTTGGATTCGGCTCCCAGCAATACATGCCTTCCGGAAGTCAAGCTCAAGCTGAAGTTCAGAGGTTAAGAGACCA
The DNA here is from genome assembly GCF_025698485.1 of Gossypium arboreum. Classification (NCBI taxonomy): domain Eukaryota; kingdom Viridiplantae; phylum Streptophyta; class Magnoliopsida; order Malvales; family Malvaceae; genus Gossypium; species Gossypium arboreum. The sequence continues at coordinate 137,294,333 of NC_069077.1, forward strand.
GATAGTTCAGATGCAAGCGAACACGGTTGAGCAAATTGCTGAGGTTCAACGAAAATCTGAAGAACTCCAGCAACAACTTAGAGTGGAGGCAGCAGAGAGGGAGGCAGCAACAGCAGCGGGGGAGGCAGAGGCAGCAGTGATGGCAGCAAAGCAGAGCAAAAAGTACGATAACCTCCAGCTACAGCTTCAGCAGATGATGCAGATGTTTCAGTAATCGCAAAAGCCGCTATCTTAGACATTAGTTTTCTCATTGTAAGAATGTTTTTATCTTTGTCACGTTTAACGTTATTGTAAGAATATTTTAAATTATACTTTATTGATTAATTATATCATATATCTTTCGTTAAATTTGAAGTATCATTTAGAATTAATATTTTTGGTTGTATTTTTTATGCTAAATTTGTTGTTTTTTGCTGCATTTTATACTATATTTGTTGTATTTGGTTGGATTTTAATGCAGGAAGGGCTGGATATTGGTGAAAAAAATATATTGCAAATTTGTCAAAGTTAGCGGCGTTTGTGGGAAAAACGCCGCTAAATGTAATGGCTTTTAGCGGCGTTTGCCAAAAAAATGCCGTTAAAAGCCATTACTTTTAGAAGCGCTTTTCCCACAAACGCCACAAATTTTTGTCGCGTTACCTATAGCGGCATTTTGAAAAGCGCAGCAAAAAGTTTTAGTGGCGCTTAAAAGCGCCGCTAAAAGTCTATTTTCTTGTAGTGATTTTTTTTCTCGTGATTTTCATTCCCTAATTTTAATAAAAGAGTGATTTATTCAAAAAAAATTTTGCTTTTGGGGGTGTGAAAATAAATATTCTTACACTATATTTTATCTTTATTCATTATTCACTATAAATAAACTTTCATATGACTTAGGGTGAGTTTAGATAGGCAATGCGTTTACCTGCGGTTAGTATAAAAACAACAGTGGCGGTAAGATTAGATACTATAGCGATACTGTAGCGTGAGATAAAAAGTAAGCTAATCACACCGCACTGCCGTCCCAAACAAAGCCTTATACTACAATTAAGTCTATAACCACAGATAATTTATCCGTCAATATATATCAAACTTGTCTTTTTTGGTCCAGACGCTCCCTAATATTATTTGAGGCTAGCCTACCTCTCTCCTAAGTACACCATCTGCCATTAAACCCCAAATGGTCAATTCACATTCCTCCAACACATTACGAAAATTCTTCATTTGCCTTTCTGACCGTGTATGACCTCTTCTTTTCTGAAAAGAGAACAACATTTCGTTAATATCGTCTACCACTGCCCATGGTAGCGATTGATCCTGTCCCAACTGGAATAGGTACTTTTCCATTACACTGCCATTGTTGCGCTTATAAATACTATTAGGAGAATTCAGAAAAAAAACGCTTATAAATTCCATTACAAAGCTTCCTTCAATATACCCAAGTGAAAAGAATCATCAAGATTATCTGGGACTGAACTTAAATCTCCGCAAGCATTAATACTATGGGTTAAGAATCGTCAACAGCAACCAACATCTATATCCATATTTCTAAAACATATATATGGTCTGAGTTACACATGATATCACCTTTCAAAGTTCAAGCCATGCTTTCCGATCTCTTTGTCCCAATTAAGCACTTGGAAACAATATATCCTTCTCCTACATTTGGCAACCTACTTAACTGCGTCTTTAATACAAAGGAAATATGTATGTAGAGCAAAATTATGACCATCAAAAACTGCAACAACTCCGATTGAAACTTCCTTAACCCCAAATTTGCCTACTCCAATGTATCAAAAATTTATATATAGCATGAGACGTAAGACAAGAGTTATTAAATTTTGATACGTACAAACTTCTTCAACCAAATCTGACATTGTTTAGAAAGATATCCTTTTCAAACAAAATTGCCTCTGTAAGAACACTAATTCAGAAGTAAACTATTGAAGTTAATATCTCTCCACTTTTATAATTCAACCTTCTTTGGTTACGTTAATATCATGGAATCATAATTTGGAATTTTCCAGGGAGGGCATTTAGGGATTACATTGTTATTCTTTATTAGGAGTTATTAATACATGTTATATTTACAAATGAGATTTCCTTTTCCTAATCCAATACTTCTAAACCGCCTTTGTCCTCTTATAAAATAGTCTTACCAGTGTTACAAACTTCAAAACAATCTGATTTCTTCAACCTTTCCTTCTTCTCTAGTTTAAAGCTTTCTTGTTTCTCAACTCTTTCTTAATGGCTTCAACTCCATACCAGTATGATATCATTCACCACCAAACTTTTGAAGACAACCTCATCTCACAATCTCATGATGTTGCTTTCGTCAATATTGAATTAACCCTTGACTTCCTTCTCCTATCCGTCCACCATGATTGCTTAGCAGACATCTCCACCATCACCAACCGTGCGTCCTTACGAGAAACCTTTCGTTTCGAGCTCGACATTATGGAAAACCAGCACCTGTTTCACCAAGTTCTGTTTCCCACGTTTAGAAGGCTCCGAATCAACACGGACTCCTTGCTTATCATAACTTCGTTCATGAAATTTTGTACGTGCGATGCGTAGCATAGGAACTATTTCTGAAGTCTTGCCCTTACAATCACTGATACATGCTTCCATTGTGGAACACGATTCTGTTCACAATGACGGGGTTTTGATGGGAAGAGCTTTGGCTGAATCGGCATTGGAGTTTGGAAGCAGTAACTATGATATGGTTCCGGCTAAAGAGTCATTGGTTAAGGAGATGGTAAAGGTGGTCAAAGTAGAAGCTGGAGATGAAGAAGATTGCATAATATGTTTGGAGGAGCTGGAGGTTGGGTTTTATGCTTCTCAGATGCCTTGTTCTCATACTTTTCATGTCGATTGCATCGTGAAGTGGCTGAAGCAGAGCCATTATTGTCAGATTTGCCGGTTCGAGATGCCAACGAATTAGGCTTAGATGTGAACTTTTCATTCTTTCATTTATTTCCTATGTTATTGGATAAATTTAAAATTTGTTGGAGCTGTATGCAAATATAAAACTTAAAGGTACAGTTTGAGAAAAAGAGATTGCAAGCCTTTGAAAACAAAACAATAGCAATAAGAACAAAACCATATATTGCAACAGCAAAACAAATATGATGTCTTCTACAATGATGTAATAAGAAATCCAATATGGTGAATGTGCCTTGAACATATGCAGAAATGGTTTGAGGAAATAACACTTAATATAGTGCAGTAAGCCCCCCAATGAAGTGGTCATGGGAACAACTGACTTTCCTTTTCTTATGTTAAAGGTTCCTTAGTATATTTATGCACAGAGGGTTCACTGAATAAATAGGGAAACTTTCACTGAGTTTAGAGTCTAACAAATATTGAAACAAATGAAGCACAGTCACTTCTCTCATCCCATGATTCCATAGATTTAAACCATTCTGTCTGTTCTACTTTCATCCAGATCAACAAAGTAACACTATGCTAAATTATAAATAATCTGTTACCAACAAAGCCATTTAATCCATCGATATAAATAATTAAAGAAAGCAACACATTCTTAGATATATAACATTTCTATGCATGATTGAGATAACTTATGGCCGCAGAGAGTTCCGTTAGAAAACTTGGGTTGGAAGTACCCCATAGTTTTGAAAGAGTTCCTTCAAAGTATCTCTTCTTTTTATTTGTTCAGCTTCATTCTCTCAGTTGGAAACCTCCATCATTTACAATGAACTTTCTAATTTTAACTTGATATCTTGTTAAAAACATACAAATAGACAACTTCGAATCAAAGATAGCTTCGACTATTTAATGGAAGATATATGTAAGTTTAGAAGAAAAATCTTTTAATCTTTGTAATTTATTTTTACTTAATAGAAGGTAATTTTAAATTTATAATAGCTAGCTTTTACATCCCACTTTGCTTGGATGTCAACCATTAATTATAAAATAATTATCTTATAATTATATTAAATAATTATTATATTTTAATATTTATATAAATAAATTAATAATTTACCAAACCCTCTGACTGATCATTAAAATAAATAATTTAAATAATACAAACAAACTCCCAAATAATACAAATACAAGAAAAATAATTAAAACATAATCCAAAAAATCTACACAACATAAATAAATAAATAGTCCAAATATGTATTAAATTATTATCTCATAATAAATTTATAAATTTATTCTTTTAAAATTATTAAATTTTAAAGAAAAACAATATAGAAGATAGATTTTGATATGAATTTATAAATTTAACCATTTTAAATTTACATTTTTAACCATTATGTTTATATGTGAAATATTTCAAATACACATACAAAATATGTGTAACACCCCATACTTGACCTAGACGTCAGGACAAATATCGAGATGCCCCACCATCTCATGTCACATACATCAAGTAGAAAACTCATTGTAAACAAAATGTCCATCATTTTATTGTTATTATAGGTTTTCAAGATAGTTACCATTGCTAAATGCTAAATAACTAGTCTTATAAACAATTTAGAACATGCACGAGGTCCATTTAGCAAAATTCCCAAAACATGTCCGTAGGTGCCGATATTGACACTAGGGTATCGATATTTTCTCTATGTGGTATCAATACCACTTGGAAAAACAATACCAAATTTGCATTTTGTTTCTCGACTAAAAATCCAAGTCTCGAAATATAAACTTACCCTGAGTATCGATACTCGAGAAAAGGTATTGATACCAAATTTCTATTCTAACTTTCTGCACATTTCAAAACACAAAGGTATCTATTTTAAAACCCGATTATCGATATCTATGCTCCAGACCTAAAAAATGCACCATACATATGCAATTAATCCATTCCAATTTAGTTTCTAAACATCATACATCAATTACTTTGACAAATAATCATTCAACGGCCTAATTAACAGTTCAATATCAAAAAACTGTGTTCGAGCAAGTAACGTCAATCCATCCTCATGTTCATAAACTCAAGCATAATAATAACAAGTAATCATGATAAATTGAACCAAAAACCAGTAAAATGTCTTGAAGTTAACATGGCTATAAACAAGTCTACCACATTGCTTCATTCCCCAAAACGTAAATAAATATAAAATACCTACGAAACAATGCAAAAGTCTTGCTTGGATCACCTCTTGGAATCACACCGCTCACACCGGCACTGTAACACCTCTAACCCGTATCCGTCGTCGAAATAGGGTTACAGAGCATTACCGTATAATCATAACTTAAAACATTCATTTTCAAACATTTCATTAATCATAGTATAATTTATTCATACACAAGCATATCGTCCCTTATTCGAGCCCTCGAGTCCTTAGAAACACTCTAGAAACGATTCAAGACTAAATCGGGAACATTTGAAACATTGAGGAAAAAATTAGAAAAATTCACACTGTACGTGACTCACACGGCTGATACACACACCCGTGTCTCAGGCCGTGCAACAATCGAATTAGGGACATAGCCGTGTCCCAGCCCTGTCCATGCCCATGTAACTTTTTGACTGGGTCACATAGCCAAGTCACATGCCTATGTGCCAGGCCGTGTAATAGTCGAAATGTAACCTTTAAAACCTAAAGGGGACACATGACCGTGTCATATGGCCATGTGTCACACACGGTTGAGACACATGCCTGTGTCTTAGGTCGTGTGGACAAGAAAATGGTCAAAATCAAGCCATTTCTTTCACCCTTTAGAATATGAACCTACAAGCCACTTGCACATATACACAAAGCCTTAAAATATACCCAAATCATGCATAAAATGACCAAATCTTTATGCTAAATTCCATTCAACCAATACTCCATATAAGCACCTCAAATACAAACATATAATTAACCTAAACATATACATATACTTAACACATTTCTTTCATCAACACTTAATTCATTTTCCATCTCAAAACTCATCATAAATTGACCACATTTATACCATTACAAATAGTTCATATCTAGCTCAAAGCATAACTTCACTTGGTCTCATTATAAACATACCAAAACATATCACATTTGACACATACAAACCATACCATATTAGATTCATGCCATATCAAAATAACCTTACCATTTGGACCATTTCTCACATGCATCAAAACCATATAAATGACACAAATTTAGCCATTTCCAAATGGTACCAACAACCAACATATATACATACCATATTTCAATCATGCACATGTATTCAAAACCTTTCTAAAGCATACCATAACTTGACCATGTTGAGGTCAATTCATCACCTACCACTTTGGCCATTCAAACATGCATTAACACATTTTCAAAATAACACACATCAACAAGGCATCAAAAGTACCAAGGTTACATCAACCAAAATGACATATACATGTCAAACTAATCAACTAACATAAACCACAAGTCCACTTATACATGCCATTATAACCTTGATCAAAACATCAAAATCTACCAATATAATCGCTAGATAGTGTGACAGTTCTCCAACAAGCTTCCAAACCAATCGAGTTTTCAAAAATCTGTAAAGTAAGAGAAAAATGATTATGTAAGCAATGAATGCTTAGTAAGCTCGTAAACTTTAAACATAACATTTCATTTCAATAATGAATTTTATAAGGTAAATATAAACCTATACGTATACTTATACCTCAAGATTTGTCAAACCATAATCATCAACTCACAAAGGAATAAGTCTATCAACACCAGATATACTTAATCATTCCTAGCATAGTAGGATTTTACAAGACGTTGAACCCTTCCATTCACTTACTTTCCATTACATTTACTTACTTTAGCTTAAATAACAACATTAATTCACTAATTAGTATATTTGTTCATGAACTAGGTATATTCATCCATAGCATACGTAAATTCCTCACATATAAGTATATCTTTCAACTCACCGTTCCCTTTTCATCATATTTCATTTCAACTATGAACTTATCATTTCATTATCTTTCCTGACCCATTTCATATGCATAACACACAAGATATAAGCATCACATCAACCATGACTACAAGCTAGGGCATTTAAACATAGCTCTTTTAGATTCAACTACATGATAAACCATTTCATAAGAAATTACATGCTTTAATTTATACCACCTTTTCATGTACATAAGCATATTACCAACTGAACACTTTCTGTTTCAAGGTATTTCATTAAGACTAAGCATGATATAATCTAATCATAAGCTTTGCACAAGCCTAAGCATCATGCACAACACATGTTAGAGCATCAACTCTTAAATCACTTGAAATAACATAAGGTAAGTCATATACATGAACAACATCGTTTGAAATAATCAATTTCATGAACATATGCTTTCATTGAACATTACCTTACCGAGATTTCCAATTTGAAGAACGACTTATGGATAGGAGCACATCGTCAGTCTAACCATAACACGTCAGTTGCTCATACGAGTCAATCCCTCCAAAATACATCAAATGCTCACAAGAGCTAGTCCAAACGTAACACGCCAATACTCATAAGAGCTAGTCCAACTGAAACACGCTAATGCTTATACGAGCAAGTCCAATCGAAACACGCCAAACAGAGAGTGTAGCACAAAAGTTCGTAACAAATGTTGAACCTCAGTTTACTCCGTAAACAAATATATACATCTCTCCAAACCATCTCCACTCCAATCCCCTACAACATGCCATATCACGACTATACTTTATCCTGCGTTCAATCCAATTCCAAACCATGTCCACTCCAATCCCCTACAACATGCCATATCACGACTGTACTCTATCTTATGTTCAATCCAATCCGAGCAATCAAATTCAATGACATATCTCAACTAACAATTCATTAACAACAATTAAATACATCATTTCTACCATCTAAATTATTCAAAAATACGTATAAATGTTATATTTTAAACCATACGAACTTACCTGGCTAAATTGTAGAAATGTCAAAGTATAGGGTTTTTTTGGTATTTTCTATTCTTCTCGATTTTCCACTAGACCTTGATCTCAATTAATAATTTCATTCAATTTATTAATTTATAAAGTAAAAAAAAATCTATTTTATGCAATTTATTCATTTTTGTCATTTTCACAAAATTACCCCTAATATTTTATTTTTATTCAATTTAGTTCCTGAGCCTAAAACATGCAAATTAACCATTTTTAATGCAAACCCATGCCAACTTAATATTCATGGTATCCAATACAACCCATTTTTGCAATAATTTCACTTCAAGTTCCCGTATTTCTATCATTTCAACAATTTAACCCCTAATCGTTAAATTCATCAAAAATCCCTTAACAAGATAATTTTAAATATCAACTAACACTTCAAATTCATCATTTAACATCTAAAGTCACAAATATTCATTAATGAAAACATTCACAATCTTTAACAGTTTCAAACACAAAGGCACGAGTTAACTGGACTTAGTTGCAATAATATCAAAAACATAAAAACTTGTATGAAACGGATGAAAAATGGCTTACCATGTATCATCCAAAGAAGAACCGAAGCTTGAAGCTTTTCTATGGTGTATTTCGGTGATCAACAAGCCAAAATGAAGAAGAAAACCTTATGTTTTCTTATTATTATTATTATTATTATTATTATTATTATTATTATTATTTTAACCTTAACACCTTTAACAATAATCCTACCGAAAGAAAACATGTCAAGAGTGAAAGACGAAATATTCGTGCTAACCGACAGACGGGTGAATTTTTAAAATCTTATTATAACCATTAGATTTTGATGGTTGGGTACTATTATTTTTAATAAAAGTTTTATAATTTTAAAATTTTATAACTTTTAAAATAACTTTTGTTTATAATTTTAAATTTTAAAAGGGTTTAATTGATTTTTAAACTTATTACTAAAACCTTCACAATCAACATTATATAGGAGTTATTTTGTTTAAGATCTCGTATTTAGGTTGTAGGATTTTAAGGTTTCTTCATAATTAATTATTTTTAATTATGTTTAAAGAAAGTTATTAATATTTATTTATAAGTCCTTTTCATATTCTTATTCACTAATGGTGCATACGATTTATGCACCGACAGCACATTAAATATTCTCCCACAAATTATTATAGATTATAGATAAATAGTATTATAGTTTTTAAATCAAACCAAAATTAAATGAATGATATAAGGGTTAGTATTTGATGTATTGTAGGTGAAATATTTTAACTTGCAATTCATATTAAAATATTACAACATGTCTATTTTTCTTAATAATCAATTTTATCATTTTTTTATTTTTACCATTCGGGCAAATATCTTGCAACTTTATTCGCATAGTAAAAATTTTCACTGATAATGTAACCATAAATTATTTGATACACTATTAATATATAGGAAGAATGCCAAGATATAAATAGAGGCATTGTCCCTAAAATGGTAGGGATTTCATTTCATTTTCATTAAAAATTATGAAATTATAAGCTAATATAATAGTTGAATTGCATTCTAAACTCCTAATGTGATAAAACTTCAATTTATTTCCTTTAAAAATTATGAAACAATAAATTAATATAATTATTAAAATTATACTTTAATCCCTTAAAAATTACAACTTAATTTCCATTCTTTTAAAAAATTTATTAGTTGGGGAAAGGCCAAATTTGATTTTAACTTCACAAACAATGTAAAAAAGGGTAACACTTAAACAATTGAGTCATTGACATTTCTATCTAAGGCAAAGACCTTGAATCTTTGAGCATGTAAATTCGATTCCCTTTATCCGCAATGTAATATGTGGTCTTCAATCTTAATAAGTGCATATGCTGTAAATGAGTTCCATTAGGTTCTTTTCAAAATTTTCATCCGTAGTGCTCTACACTAGTTCAATTCTTAATTGTATTCATTTGAGCATAATTATTTTACTTATAGTGGGGAATTTGAAGGAGCACAGTGGGTATTTTGAGCACTGCAGCTGCAAGTGTTTGAAGTGTTTTTCCTGGTCGTAGGTGAAACCAGAAGCTTTACATGGTGTGACGGGTAGTTAAGGACTTTGAAATGGAAGGTTTTGTGAGAGAGAAAGTGTAGGAAAATGGAAAGGCAGCAATGGAATTGAAGCTCAACTGTAGTTCCAAAAATTTCTGTCGTCGAAGCTAACAAGATTCTACATGTTTTAAGGATCGACAATTCGTAGCATAGTATGGGGTATGTATGAAGTAATCCTCGAATTCCTAAAGCTACAAGTGGATTATAATAAATGGCTCATAGGTTTCCAATTCCTAGTCGAAATCGGAGTCCATTCCCCTTATAAATTCTATTACAACAATTGGAATATTTATAATATAGCTCTTTAACAAATGAGATTTCCTCTTTCTAATCCAATACTTTTAAACCGCCACTGACGTCTTATAAAATAGTATTACGAGAACTAGAAACTTATCTGATTTCTTAAATCTTTCTTTCTTCTCAAGTTTAAACTTAGTCTGGTTGCTTTAAAGCTCTCTTGTTTCTGAAGTTTTTCTTAATGGCTTCAACCCCATACGAGTATGATATCTTTCAGCAGCATACTTTTGAAGACAACATCATCTCGCAATCTCATGATATTGCTTCACAGTTCATCAATCTTGAATTAACCACTGACTTTGTTTTCATACCCGTCCACCATGATTTCTCAGCAGACATCTCTACCATCACCAACCATACGTCCTTACGAGAAATCTTTCGTTTCGAGCTCGACATTCTGGAAAACCAGTACTTGTTTGATCAAGTTCTGTTTCCCACGTTTAGAAGACTTCGAATCAACACGGCCTCCCTTGCTTATCACAACTTCGTTCATGAAATTTTTGTACGGGGGATGCGTAGCATAGGAACTAATCGGGAAGTCTTGCCCTTACGATCAGTGATACATGTCTCCGTTGTGGACACTGACGGGGTTTCGATGGGAAGAGCTTTGGCTGAATCGGCATTGGAGTTTGAAAGCAGTAACTATGGCATGGTTCCGGCTAAAGAGTCATTCGTTAAGGAGATGGTAGGGATGGTAAGAGTAGAAGATGGAGACCAAGAAGATTGCATGATATGCTTGGAGGAGCTCGAAGTTGGGTTTTATGCTTCTCGGATGCCTTGTTCTCATACTTTTCATGGGGATTGCATCGAAAACTGGCTGAAGCAGAGCCATTATTGTCCTATTTGTCGGTTCAAGATGCCAACGAATTAGGCTTAGATATCAACTTTTCATTCTTTCATTTATTTCCTGTGTTATTGGATAACTTTTGTTAAGATTTAGTAATTTGTTGGAGCTGTAGATGATAGTTTATGCAAATATAAAACTTAGAAGTACAGTTTGAGAAAAAGAGATTGATTGCAAGAATTACAATATCTACAATGATGAAATAAGAAACCCAAAATGGTGATGTTTGCATTGTCTCTTGAACATCTGCGGAAATGGTTTGACGAAATAACACTTAATTACATGGAATAAATAGTGCAGTAAGCCCCCAATGAAGTGGTAATGGGAACAACTGATCTTCCCTTTCTTATGTTAAAGGTTTCTTCGTACATTTATACAAAGGGGCTTCGCTGATTAAATAGGTACAGCTTCCCTCTGACAAATTTTGTTATGCCCTTTAAGATTAAATCAAATAATAGAAGCTTGCCAAAGACTTTCTCTCTTGCTAAATGAAACAAATATTGAAGCACATCCACTTCTCTTATCTCATGTTCCAATGGATTTTAACCATTTTATTTGCTTTATTTTCATCCAGATTAACAAAGCAACACTATATTAAATTATAAATAATTTATCACTAACAAGTCATTCGAACCACCATTGTAAATAATTAAAGAAAGCAACACATTTTATGAAAGATATTCCTTTATTACAACAATTATTCCTCCTTTGGGATACCATTGCTATATATGATTGAGATAACTAATGGCTGCAAATAGTTCCACAAAAAAACTGAGAACAACAAAAATCAACTAAAACTAATTAGAATTCATTAATGGCGGTTTTGGAATCTAAGATTTGGGTAAAAGTTTTGGAAATCCAAATCCTTTAAATTTTAGCAAATTTAAGCTTAATTTGATAAGACGTGATTTTTAAAAAAAAAATAATCCATTTTAAGATTAAAAATTTTCAAATTCCAATATTCATAAAAAAAAAAACAAAGGATTCTTTTTCTTTCTTGATTCACTCCGAGTACAAAACAATGTATTAAGTATTGTACTGATGAGCGTATTTTTTTTTCTTGGTATTGGTACGTATTGATATTGTAACGACCCGATTTTTAGTTGTGTCGAAAAATAAAATTTTAAAACTTTATTTTCATAAACCAAGTCTATAAGTATGAAATAAAAAGATTAATGAAGGTAGTATGAAAATTACGTTTGGTTAAGATAAATAAATACTAATTACGTTTGGTTATTGAATTCCTTCAAATATAAATATTATTGATTGCATTTGGTTATTAGAATTTAATTAGAATATATATTTTTTAAAACTAATAACGCTAAAGAGTCAAGAAGTAACAAATTAAAAAATCAATTAATTCGATTTAAATTTTAAAATCATTAAAAATCTTAACAAAATTCAAAAAAGTTATAAAAATTTAAATATTCAAATTTTTATTAAAAATAACAATACCTGCCCGATAAAAGAGTGGGATCATTTTTTTAAATCTTATAACCATTAGATTTTAATGGGTGAATATTGTTATTTTTAATAAAATTTTATTATTTTGAAATTTTATAATTTTTTAATAAATTTTAAAAGGGCTTAATTGATTTTGTTTATTACATAGGAGTTATTTTGTTTAAGATCTCATGTTTAGGTTGTAGGGTTTTAGGGTTTCTTTATAATTAATTAATTTTTAATTATGTTTAAAGAAATTTATTAATATTTATTTATAAGTCCTCCTCATATTCTTATTCATTAATGGTATATGAGATTTATGCACCAACAGTACATCAAATATTCTCCCACAAATTATTATAGATTGTAGATAAATCATATTATAGTTTGTTAAATCAAACCAAAATTAAATAAATGATACAAATGTTAGTATTTGATACATTGCAGGTGAAATATTTTAACTACCACATGTCTATTTTTCTTAATAATTAATTTTATAATTTTATCAATTTTTTTAACCATAGGGACAAGTGTCTTGCAACTTTGTTTGTGTAGTAGAAAAAGTATATAGGGATAATGCCAAGAGATAAAAGAGGCATTTGCCTAAAACGGTAGGAATTTTATATTAATTCCATTAAAATATGAAATTATAAGTTAATATAATAGTTGAATTGCATTCTAACCCCCTAATATGATAAATTTTTAATTTATTTCCTTTAAAAATTATGAACCAATAAATTAACATAATTATTAAAATTATACTTTAATCCTTTAAAATTTATAACTTAATTTCCATCTCTTAAAAAAACAATTTCCTTTTATTTTCCAGGGAAGGGCATTTAGGGGATTACGTTGTTATTCTTTATTAGGAGTTATTAATACATGTTATATTTACAAATGAGATTTCCTTTTCCTAATCCAATTAATACTTCTAAACCGCCTTTGTCCTCTTATAAAATAGTCTTACCAGTGTTACAAACTTCAAAACAATCTGATTTCTTCAACCTTTCCTTCTTCTCTAGTTTAAAGCTTTCTTGTTTCTCAACTCTTTCTCAATGGCTTCAACTCCATACCAGTATGATATCATTCACCACCAAACTTTTGAAGACAACCTCATCTCACAATCTCATGATGTTGCTTTCGTCAATATTGAATTAACCCTTGACTTCCTTCTCCTATCCGTCCACCATGATTGCTTAGCAGACATCTCCACCATCACCAACCGTGCGTCCTTACGAGAAACCTTTCGTTTCGAGCTCGACATTATGGAAAACCAGCACCTGTTTCACCAAGTTCTGTTTCCCACGTTTAGAAGGCTCCGAATCAACACGGACTCCCTTGCTTATCATAACTTCGTTCATGAAATTTTTGTACGTGCGATGCGTAGCATAGGAACTATTTCTGAAGTCTTGCCCTTACGATCACTGATACATGCTTCCATTGTGGAACACGATTCTGTTCACAATGACGGGGTTTTGATGGGAAGAGCTTTGGCTGAATCGGCATTGGAGTTTGGAAGCAGTAACTATGATATGGTTCCGGCTAAAGAGTCATTGGTTAAGGAGATGGTAAAGGTGGTCAAAGTAGAAGCTGGAGATGAAGAAGATTGCATAATATGTTTGGAGGAGCTGGAGGTTGGGTTTTATGCTTCTCAGATGCCTTGTTCTCATACTTTTCATGTCGATTGCATCATGAAGTGGCTGAAGCAGAGCCATTATTGTCCTATTTGCCGGTTTGAGATGCCAACGAATTGGGCTTAGATATCAACTTTTCATTCTTTCATTTATTTCCTATGTTATTGGATAACTTTTGTTAAGATTTAGTAATTTGTTGGAGCTGTAAATGATAGTTTATGCAAATATAAAACTTAAAGGTACAGTTTGAGAAGAAGAGATTGCAAACCTTTGAAAACAAAACAATAGCAATAAGAACAACAGCAGATATTGCAAAAGCAAACCAAATATGATGTCTGCTACAATGATGTAATAAGAAACCAAGATGGTGATGTTTGCAATGTCCCTTGAACATCTGCGGAAATGGTTTGATGAAATAACAGTTAATTACATGAAATAAATAGTGCTGTAAGCCCCAATGAAGTTGTCATGGGAACAACTGACATTCCCTTTCTTATATTAAAGGTTTCTTAGTATATTTATTCACAGAGGGTTCACTGAATAAATAGGGAAACTTTCACTGAGTTTAGAGTCTGACAAATTTTGAAACAAATGAAACACACTTATAGCCTTTAAAACATTGAGGTACATCCACTTCTCTCATCCCATGTTTCCATATATTTAAACCATTTTATCTGCTTTATTTTCATCCACATTAACAAAGCAACACTATGCTAGATTATAAATAATCTGCCACCAACAAGTCATTCGAACCACCGTTATAAATAATTAAAGAAAGCAACACATTCTTGAATAGCATTGCTACGCATGATTGAGATAACTTATGGCTGCAAACAATTCCACTAGAAAACTTGAGTTGGAAGTACGCCATAGTTTTGAAAAAGTTCCTTCAAAATATCTCTTTTTATTTGTTTAGCTTCATTCTCTGGGTTGGAAACCTCCATCATTTGCAATGAATTTTCTAATTTAATTTGATATCTTGTTAAAAATATACAAATAGACAATTCCGAATCAAAGCTTAGAATTATTTGATTTTTTTTTATTTTTTCTTAATAATTAATTTTATATTATTATTATTATTTATTTTTTTACTATACGGAGACAAATGTCTTGCAATTTTGTCCGTGTTGTAGAAAAAATCACTAATAATGCAACAGTAAATTATTTGATACACTATTAGTACATAGGGACAATGCCAAGAGATAAATAGAGGCATTGGCCCTATAAACGGTAGGGATTTCATATTAATTCCATTAAAATATGAAATTATAAGTTAATATAATAGTTGAATTGTATTTTAACCCCCTAACATGATAAAATTTTAATTTATTTCCTTTAAAAATTATGAACCAATAAATTAATATAATTATTAAAATTATACTTTAATCTATAAAAATTTATAACTTAATTTTGATACCTTAAAATAAAATTTAGCTTTTTCCTAAACTAACAAATTTTTATAACTTCACAAACAACGTTGAGAAAATGTAACACTTAAGCGAATGAGTCATTGACATTTCTATCCAAGGCAAAGACTTTGAATCTTTGAGCTGAGCATGTAGATTGGATTCCCTTTATTTGCAATGCAGTGCAGTGTGTGGTCTTCAATTTTAACGTGTGCGTATGCTATGCATGGATTTCATAAGATTCTTTTCAAATTTTTCATCTGCAATGCTTTATACTAGTTTAATTCTTAATTGTAATAATTTGAACATATAATTATAATTATATTGTAGTTGTATGTATATATACTATATTTATAATAGAGAAATTTAAAAAAATAAACTATTAAAATAGTCACTTTTATTTATCTTAGATTACATTTTAGTCACTTATATTTGATGTAACAACCCAAAATCCGTGGGCACCAGAAAAGTGTGTTATCGGGCCTCCGTCTTAGTGAAATAAGTTCGAAAATAATTATTAAAAATATTTTTGAGTCTAGTAGTGTGTTTAATTAGGTTTTAATTAAGTAAATTTAGCTTAATTTAGAGTAATTAGTAAAAGGATTAAATTAAATAAGGGTAAAAATTTAATTATAGATTAAAGAAAAATTAGAAGGACTTAAGAGGAAATTAAACCATTTCCTATAGCTGAGGCGGTTCAGCGTGGAAAATATCAAAGATTTTATTGATTAAAAAAATATATATTTATTTAATTATTAAGTATATTATATTATATTATATTATATTATATTATTATTATATATAAAAGAAACAAATAAGTTAAAAGAAAAGGAAATGAAAACGAAAACAGAGAAGAAACAGGGGAGAAAGAAGAAAGAAAAGGGGAAATAGGGTTTATGAAGCTTGGAGTTAATTGGTAAGCTCAATCAAGTCCTTTTTTCATAATTTTGATATTTTAGAAGTCTTAAAACAAGTTTTTGATGAAATTAAGTTGTTAGTTTGGAAGTTCTTAGGTTTTTAAACAAAGTTCATGTTGGATAAAATGATGAAATAGGGGTTTAATTGAATGAAATTAAGTTAGAATAGATATAAGGATTGAATTCCAAAGTAAGCTATAAGTTTTGTGTTTTAGGGACTAAATTGAGGAAAATTCGGAATTAAGAAAATATGTTGAAAATTTAATAGTTAAATTTGAGTTTAAATGAAATTTGAATAGGAATAAGGTGTGAATTGGTGTTATAAATTTGGTTATTAACATTTTACATCAAAATAGTTTTGGGAAGTTGCAATGGTCTGACTTTTAAAATTCACTAAAAATTTTATAAATTAAACTAGAGGATGAACAAAATATGGAATTAAAGCTTATTGAGTCTAGTTTCTTATAGTAGAAACAGTGTAAGTAATTAATTGATGAATCAAGAGATATTTGAAATTTTGTAATACTGGTTCGGGGTGATTTCGAGATGCCCTGTTTTAACTTTGGAAAATCATTAAAAATTGTACAAAAATTATTATGGAGTGTAATTTACATATGTGAACTCCTTAATGAATCTAGTTTCAAAATAAATAAACAAGAACCTTATTCGAGTTCTGTACAATGAGATAATTTATTTTTAGTAGAGAGAGGTCAGAACTGTCAAATGAAATAACAGGGGAGTATTTAATGAATAAACTGTACTAAATGGCTAGACCAAAAATTCTGGAAATTTTATGGTTAGAAGATATATGAGTCTAGTTTTAAGGAAATTTTACGGATATTAATTTGGAGTTTCTTAGCTCAAGATATAAATAATTTAGTAACAATGACTCAAGTAGACAGCTTAATGGTGAAATTATATATATATACATTAAAAATGGTTAAATTTGCATGTTTAGGCTCATGAATTAAATTGAATCATGTTTTATTGATGATTATAAATTATTATTTTCGTAGCCAACAAAGAACCTGAAGCATCAGCATCGAAAGGAAAGGAGAAAGTCATCGAGGACTAAAATGGGAGAATTACGGTGTGTATTACTATAATTCGAATTTTAATTATTATTGATTGCTGAAATTTTAATTGTTATGTATGGTAAATAAGACTTGATGTAAGTATGTGAAATTGAAATTAGAAAAAGTAAAATAATACCCTATTAACTTGTCGGACTAGATTCGATACAAATGGCATGCCATTGGATTTGTGATGTGATGAAGAGATTGTAGTTCGGCCGAGAAGATGTTTCTGTTATTATATACTTCGGTTTATCCGAATAGGCATTTAATGCCTTATTGGTGTGTTTGGGAGGATATATTATACCGGTGTGTTATGGAGGATTTACAATATTCAGGTGTGTTTGGGTTGGATATTCGGTGTGTTTGGGTGGAAATCCGTATCTCGTCATAGTCCGAGCTTTGTTAATAGGGTAAATAATTGAAATGAAATTTTGAAAATAAGATTATTTGTTTTAGCACTATTGAAAAGTACGAGAAAGAATGTATAAGTTAAATTATGAATTGAGTTAGTATGAGAAAAATGAATTATGAATTTAAGATTTTATGAAGTAAAATAAATATATATAAAAGTAGTTTAAATAATTATAAAATTTATGGTTGATGTTTGTAATTTATTAATATTAAATAGTCTTGATTTATAGTAATACCACTGAGTATATCCATACTCAGCGTACGGTTGTCTCCGTGCGCAGGTTAGTAGAAGTCAAGTATTCCGGCTCAGCATCCAGAACAATCCCGACTCCAACACAAATTTGGTGATGTATATTTTTCTTTTGGGTAAAGGTGGCATGTACATAGGTGTTGTTTAGTCACTTGAATATGTATATTACTTTGGGTAGTGAATGATGAATTATAAAATTTAGATGGTTAAATGAAATGGAAAGAAAAGTACATGATATTTTGACACATGAACATTAAGTTGTTAAATGAATGAAGTTTTTAATCAATTTTGAATGATGCTATGATAGTAATTAAGTTAAAATTTTGTTAATGATATAAATATTAGTTATATGAATGTGAAATATCGGTGTTGGTTGTTTTGGTTTGAATTTGCAGGAGGGTTAAGTAAAAATAAGTAGAAATGCTGCCCAAATTTTTATAAAAAAAAAAAAATTAGAATACTCGAACAATTCCCGTTCTACTTTTAATACGTGCTTGAACTTTGAGAGTTCAAGATAGGGACTCAATTATTATACTATACTATGAAAATTTTTAATAATTGTAAATTTGTCTGATATGTCCGGTAATGCCTCATAACCTCGTTCCGGTAACGGTTTGGGGTTAGGGGGTGTTACATTTGAAATGTTACGTTTTAGTCACTTACGTTAATATGTTGTAATATTTTAGTCATTAAGCTGTTAATTGCCATTAATGGTGTAATGGTAAGCTGACAGTGACACATTAAATAATCATTTCAAACAAAAATTTTAGGTTAAATTTTATAATTGGTCCATATTTTTTATTTTGAACAATTTAATTATTTTCTTTTATGTTCTTTTAACCTTTTTTCTTTATTTTCCTTTCTCTTCTGCTTCTCCCTTTGATTTTCTCCTTCTCCATCTTTTAACTTAGTTTTTTATATTTTCTATTTGTTAAAATTAGTCCCTATACTTTTATTTTTTTGAACAATTTAATTTTTTCTTTTTATTTCTCAAGTTTTCTTTTTTTCTCCCCTTTAGTTTTAACAAATGGAAAACATAGAAAAACTACATTAAAAGAGAAGCAAAAGAGAAAGGAAAAAAAAAGTTAAAAGAACATAAAAGAAAAAGATTAAATTGTTCGAAATTAAAAATACAGGGATCAATTGTATAATTTAACTTAAAATTTTTGTTTGAAATGATGATTTAACGTGCCACGTCAGCTTACCATTACACCGTTAACGGCAATTAACGACTTAATGACTAAAATGTTACAATACGAAAATTTACGTATGGATTTAAAAATAAATATTACACATATTTATAGTCATCTAATTTACTTCACTCATGATATGTTTATAGTCATGTAACACATATATGTGAAATATTTTATAACATAATGATATTTGAAATAATAAATTGAAATTTATATTTACTAAAACAAATTATATTTGTAATAATTATTTGATTTTATAAATAAAAGAGTTATTAATTAAAAAGACTGATTAAAATTAATAAAAATTGAAAATATTATATTCATTAATTAAAAAAAAGCTTCAAACAACATGAAATAAAAAATACATTAATATGCTTATAAAAATAATGAAACTTGATACTCAAGGATGTAATTGCTATTATCTAACCAAAAGAGCAAATATGTTAAAAATATTGATTAAACATTTAAAAAAAAAAAGAAGAAGAAGCTTGAAGCAACATAAAATAAAAAATATAAATGTGAGTAGGAGAGTGATAGGTGCTAAAAGTAAGATGTTTTAATCTCATTCTTAATGTGATTTTTGGTGATTATTCGATGTTAATGGTGGATTTTATGCTGCTAATCCTTTAAATTCATGTTTTTATACTTAGGAGAGCATTTGGGAGCAAAATGAGCCAAAAAACGAAAAATTTGAGCAAGTTACAAGAGCCACATGGTCTAACCACATAGTCGTGTGGCCAACACGGCTCGTGTGGTAGGTTGTGTTGATTTCACAAATTTGCACCCATAACTGAGGGAAATCGTGTTTTTTAGGTTTTTCGGGCATTTTAAGACGTATATATGACAAAAATAAGAAAATAGGAGTAAGTTGCCATAGAATACTCAAGAAAACAACTTGAAAAGCACTATTGAAGTTGATTCTGAAGCAAATTTCGTCAAGATTGAAGACTCCCAGTTGATTTCTTAGAAGATTATCATAAGTTTCTTTATTTATTTTGGTTATATTATATCTTGGATGTTTACATTTTCAAGCACGAACTAATTTTCTAAATACCTAGGGGAGATGAATCCTATAATAGATTCTTTTGTTTGATTTTTATTTTCACGCAATAAATTCTTAGTTTCTTGTTCTTAATTGTGTGTGCTTAATTCTTGGTTTAATATTCCTAGACTATTGATCCATGTTTGATGTGCTTAAATCAGAGGAGGAATAGACCTTATTTAAGAGTAGATCTTGCATAATTTGAGTGGAGTTGCATGCAATCCTAGAAATAGGACGACATAAATCTACTGGATTAGAGTAGGATTTAATAGAGGAATCCGTAGCACGAGTTAATGCAAAAATAGGGGTTTTAATTATAAATAAATTTTAATTAATCAACCTAAAGTAAGTTGATCTTACTTTCGAAAGAGATATTAGCATAATTTAAGGAATTTTATGGATCAAATTACTAAGTAAAGAAATTACATAATTTAGATTGATAGTGACAGATAAAGTCTAGGTGAATTTTTTCCTGAGTATTATTTCGCTTATTGGCTGTTAATCGTTTATTTTCTTGATTTGTTCTTTGTCGTGTTTGTTAATTAATTAATTTAGTTAATTTTAGTTTTTCATCAATCACTCGAATTATTCAATTAAATAATAGAAAGGTAGTAATTACTAGTACTTTTAGTCTTCGTGAGAAAGATATCTTTGATCACCGTTGCTATACTATTAATTGATAGGTGCACTTGCGTTAGTTAAACTTTTAGTTGGTTCACGACGCATCAGAAAGGAATCGAACCCAACGTTTTCAGCTAAAAAAAGCATCCAGCTGAATGTGTTTTCGACTTCTCTCTCCAAAATCGACCTATTCTGGTAAATATAAAAAAAATCGGATTAAGCAGTTAAATTTCTTTAAAAATTGACATTTCTTCATAGTTAATTTAACCTCATTAACTTGGACTAGAAGTTACGACCAGATTCTGAAGATTACATTGGCCACCAAAATGACCAAGTAAACAATTAGTGTTCATAAAACAATCCATTTTTTCAAAACAATTGCTTATTTTAGAAGAAAGAGTTAGTGCATTACCAAAAGGTACAATCTTTTAAAAAACATTTAATTTCAATTATTGCTTTTCAAAAGTTGATTCCCCAATTTTATATGTTTTCCAAATTTTATTTACATAATAATGTAAGGGAAAAGTGATATTCGTTGATGCATCGTAAACTAACTAAAAATTTGACTAAGGTAAGTGTACCTATCAATTCATAGTATAGCTACGATAAGCACAAATATCGTACCCATGAAGACTAGAAGTATTAGTAATTACTATTTTTCTATTATTTAACCGATAAATTCGAGTGATTGATTAAAAACTAAAATTAACTAAATTAATTAACTAGCGAATATGACAAAGAACAAAATAGGGAAACAAATGATTAATAGCCAAGAAGCGAAACAATACCTAAGAATGAATTCACCTAGATTTCATTTGTTATTATCAATCTAAACTACACAATTTCTTTACTTAGTATTTTGATCTATAGAAATCCCTAAATTATGCTAATATCTCTTTCGATAGTGAGAGCAACTTAATTGGAATTTCTTTCCAATTAAAACCCCTACTATCGCATTAACTAGATCTATGGATTCCCCTATTAGATTTGACTCTACTCTGATAGATTTATACCATCCTATTTGTAAGATTGCATGCAATTCCACTCAATTAAGCTAAATCTACTCTTAAACAGGGTATATTCCTCCTCTAATTTAAGCACATCAAACATGGATCAATAATCTAGAAATATAAAACCAATAATTAAGCACACAATTGAAAACAAGATCTAAGTATTTATTGCGTAAAATAAAAATCAAAAGACAGAATTTATCATAAAGTTCATCACCCCTAGGTATTTAGAAAATTAGTTCATGCTTGAAAATAAAAACATCCAAAACAGAGTATAACTGAAAGAAATAAAGAAACTCGTGATAATCTCCTAAGAAAACAAATGGGAATCTTCAAGCTTGATGGAAATATGCTTCAGAATCAGCTTCAATGGTGTTTTTGAGTTATTTTCTTGAATATTCTATGATGGTTCACTCCTATCTTCTTATTTTTGTTATATATACGTCTTAGAATGCCTGAAAAACCTAAAAATTGTGTTTTCTCACAGTTTAGAGTGCCAACTCATGAAATTGACACGGCCTACTATGTAACAACCTTAACCCGTATTCTTTGCCGAAATAAGGTTAGGAAGCATTACCTCAAAAACGTAACGTAAAAGCATACATTTTATACATTAATAAAATCATGAATCAAATCATTCATTCACATGTTTATCGTCCTTTAATCGAGCCCTCGAGGCCCTAAAAACACTTTAGAAACCAATCGGGACTAAATAGAAACATTTGAAAAGTTCAAGAAAAAGTTAGAAAATTTGGACTGAAGAGGTCACACGACTGAGACATACGTTCGTGCCTCAGGCCGTATAGCAATCGAAATAGGGACACACGGTCGTATCCGTGCCCGTGTCCGTGCTCGTGTAACTATCTAAGTTTGGTCACACTGCCAAGCCACACATCGGTGTCTTAGGCCGTGTGCTAGGCTGTGTAACAACCTGACTTGCATGCTTTAAAACCTACAGAGGACACATGACCGTGTCACATGGCTGTGTGTCACACACGGCTGAGTCACACGCACCTGTCTTAGGCCGTGTGGACATGAAATTGACCAAATTCAAGCCATTTCCATCACCAATTCATGCATCCACCTAAAGACTTTTAGTGCACATTATCAATGGATCAAAATCTTACCAAGACATACATATAATGACCAATTTAATGATCCCAAATCAATCAACCAATATGTCAATCAAGGAACCTCAAATGCAAATATTTAAACTTACCTAAGCATGTAAATGTTACCACTTTTCAACCATACACATCAAGTCCAATACCATTTCAAAACATACCCTATTTTGACCATAGTGAAACTAATACATCACATACCATATTGGTCATTGAATCATACATTAAACCATTGCTACATTATCACATGTAAAATAGGCATCTTAAATACCAAAATGACACAAACCATCCAATATCACATGGTGCCAAAATAACATAAGCATACCAAAACCATCAACCAACATTCAACTAACATCAAACACAAGTCTGCCTTTACATGCCATTATAACCTTGGCCAAAACATTAAAAACTACCGATATAATCGCTGGATGATGTGATAGATCTCTGACGAGCTTCCAAACCGATCGAGCTTCCGATAATTTGTAGAGTAAAGGGAAATAACTACGTAAGCAATGAATGTTTAGTAAGCTTGTATAAACTTTAAACATAATATTCCATTTCAATAATGAACTTTATAAGGTAAATATAAACCTGTACCAATGCCACGAGATTTATCAAACTATATAACCATCAACTCACAAATGAGTAAGTCTATCAGCATCATATATATTTTTCATTTCTAACATAATAGAATTTTATAAGACATATTACACAATCATTAACCTTTTCATAAAACTATGAACCACGCCATTTACTTACTTACCATTCTATTTACTTACTTTCCATTCCATTTACTCAAAATAAGCTTAAATAACATTATCAATTTACGAATTAGTGTGTTTATTCATGACATAGGTAAATTCATCCACATCATAAGTAAATTTCTCACATATAAGTAAGTCAGTTAACTTATCAATTCTTTTAAATCATCATATTACATCTCAATTATGAACTTAGTGTTTCATTACCTTTTTTTACCCGTTTCATTTGCATAATACAAGACATAAATATAAACATCAACCATAACCACAAGCTTGTCACAAGCCTAAACATCATCATCAATACACAAGTTAGTGCATTTATACACAACTCTTTTGGGATCTACCATATGATAAGTCATTTCATAAGAAAATACATCTTTTGATTCATATAACCTTTTCATGAACATAAATATACTTTCATTGAACATTCTCATTTCAATCCTTTTCATAGATTCATGACATAGTTCATTTGAACACTTATCGTTCCTTTCCTTTTTATGCCCGCTGAATCGTTTAGAATATCATCGGATACGCGAGAAAGCTCACACGAAGTGTGCTAAACATATAATCGTTACATTTCTTTTTCTTTTACATCATTGCTCACACGAGCTGTGAAATGGGCATACTCACACAAGCCGTGGATCGGAATGTAAGTTACATGATGTTGCTCACACAAGCTATAGAGTATCAGCAAAAAATGCAAAACTTTAGCCATTGGTAGGACATTCAATACCAATGCCCGAAACATGAAACCCTATGACATGTCATTTGTATCCTACGAATTTTTAAGGTTCAAACGGGACTCGATAACCGTCTATTCATCATAATGTGGATATATTCACATATATATATATATATATATATTAATTCATTTACATTAAAAAAACATAATAAACATTTAATTTAATTAAAATTATAATTTTTACAATTCATACGAACTTACCTGGCTAAATTGTAACAATGACTAAATACAAGGGCTATTTGGTAATTTTTCTCTTCTTCTCGATTTTCCACTCGTTCTTGATCTAAATTAATAATTTCATTCAATTCATTAATTTAGACAGAAAAACCAATTCATTTTATGCAATTTAGTCATTTTCAACATTTTTACAAAAGTGCCCCAACATTTTGCTTTTATTCAATTTAGTCCTTGAGTCTAAAACATGCAAATTAACCATTTTTACTCACATTTAAGCTTATAAAATTTATTGGAACATTATTGCAGCCCATATTTGTAACAATTTCACATCAAGTTCTTGAACTATTATTACTTTAGTAATTTAATCCCTAAACATTTAAATAATTAGAAATTACTTAATAAAATACTTATAAATAACAACTAATACTTAAAATTCATCATTTAACATCTAAAATCACAAATATTCATCAATTTTAACATTCAAAATCTTTAACAGTTTCAAAAACGAAGGTATGGGCTAGCTGGACCTAATTGCAACAATCTTAAAAACATAAAAATTATTAGAAATGGGTGAAAATAGCTTAGCATGCAAGGATTTAACCATGTCTGAACCTTGAATATGTTTTCATGGAGGTTCAGTGATGAACAAAACAAATGGAGAAGAAAACATTATGTTTTCTTATTTTTAACCTTTTCTTTTCTTTATTTTAATAATAATATAACATATAGAACATATAAAATTAAAAGAAATTAAAGCTTAAACCGTCCACCATCTTAATAATGGGTAATTTATCCATTAAGGCCATCCAATTATGTTTTTTTAATCAATTAACACCTTTAAACTAATAGTGATTGACTTTTTCAACTATTACGATTTAGTTTTTTTTGCTTAATTAACCATTTAAAAATTAAAATTTCTTAACGAAACTTTAATACAACCTTAATAACACTCCATAAATATTTATAAAAATATTTACGGCTTGGTTTATAGAAACGAGGTCCTGATACCTCATTTTCTACAACCACTTGACTTTAGAGCCATACTACTTGAACCTAATTGTTCATACAAATAGCATAAATTGTCAATTTAAAATTTATTTTAATACTATATTTGACTCATAAATATTTAATAATAACATTTATGAACTTACTTGTCAGATTTGTGACCCCAAAATTACTGTTCCGACGCCACTGAAAAATAAGCAGTTACATACTACATGGTCGTGTGGTAGGCTATATGGGTCACACAGCTGTGTGTCCAGGCCATGTGGAAGGGGCCAACTTGTGTGACTCTTGTACCTTGATCTATTTTTCGTTCATTTTGCTCCCAAATGCTCTTCTAAGTATAAAAACATGAATTTAAAGGATTAGAAGCATAAAGTTCACCATGAACATCGAATAATCACCCAAAAATGCATTAAGAATGTAACTAAAACATGTTACTTTTAGCACTTATCAGTCGTCATAATTTTGATTTTTAAAACCATATTTCATGCATCTTTAATAAAATCCAAAATTTAACAACCTAACCAATTTAAATGTCATGCATGCCAAAGTTAACCTAGATATAAAAAATCTCATACCATAGTTCAAATAACACAATACAGTTCCCAAATAAAATAAATTATAAATAACAAGCCTAAAATACTTTTATATATATAAAAATGATACGAGCCCTTTGAATGTCGAGTTCTCGTCCTAACCTTGTGAGTTATCTAAAAAGATGAAAATTAACGGGTGAGTTTGACAAGCTCAGAGTGAGTTCTATCACAAAAAAATTAGTGCAAAGCAATAGACATAACATACAAAATAACAATCCATAGAATAATCATAATCGTATAGCAGATCAGCGTATCGGGTTTTCAGATAAACTTTATCAATATTATATTTAAGAATTCATATTTTTGCATGTAAATGCTTATGAATGGTTGTGCAATTTCAATTTATCAAAAAAGATTTTACCCAACTTCGCTACACCCTATAATAAGAGTTCTCCAGAACTCGTCCATCCCTGCACATCGCGTTGTGGATGAACCACCATTAATTTGCAAATAAACTGCAAGTAAAAATTATGGATAAATCACCAGTATTATAACCTCACCAACCTGAACTAGATGTTAGGCCTGAATTTAAGAGATTACATCAGTCACCAGAATGGCCTAGTAAGCGATCGAGGTTTTTAAAGTAGTCATTTTAAAATATTTGCTTCTCTTAGAAGAAAACTTAACTCGTTTCCAGAAAAAACTCATGAGTTTAAAAAACCGATTAAGAAAAATATTTTCCTTGTAACAGTGATTAGAATTCATAGTTTTATATGCACATGCTTATGAATGGCAATGCAATTCTAGTTTGTCAAAAATGGTTCTACCCAACCGCTACACAACATACTATGAGTTCCCTAGAACTCATCCAACCTTATAACTCCAAGTTGTGGATAAACCACCTATAATTTGCAGTTATTGCCACTTTTTGTAGGTACACAACATATTTCCAGATTAAACAAACTGCCACTTGGTTCGTGATTGAACCACACTGTTTACAGATTATTAAACTACCACTCTTCCTTCTTACATATCATCTCATCCCATGCAATGCAGTATGACATGCTTTGTAATAGAATAAATCAATGCTGGCAGTAATCATGCTTAACTTGTATTCGGTTTATCACTAGCAATTAACATGCTTAACGTGAATTTAGTTCGACACAAACAGTAAACTTGCTTTAACAGGTACTCAATAAGTTGGTAACAATATTAACACTAACAGTTTATGTGTTTCATAATGACAATAGCATGCAATATAGACTTCACATGCGTTATAGCCATAACACTTCAATCATTAAATCAAAAATTCCAAAATAGAAAAATATTAGGGACTTAATTGAACAAATAAAAACTCTAAAAACAATTCAGGGCATATATAGGGCCTAAACTGAATATATCATAAATTTTTGGGTAAAACTGTAAAACAGGAGGGACACGGTTATGTGGGGGGCCTGTGTAGTCCACGTGTCTATCTGGGAGATTGTGCGGCCTTAATCCTACACAAGGTCACCCTTAATTCGCTTGGGAAAATGCATACCTTTTACTGAGATTTTAATTAATATTCCTCACGCTAGATTCAAATCCGATTCACCTAAATCAAGTCATTCAAATGATATTTACATAAGAATTAATGGTTGATTTTAAGATTTGACAAAATTGTCGAAAGTTTTGGCAAGAATTGTAAAAGATTGATTAACCGAATGAAAGATTTATGTTGAATAATAACATTACAAAAATTTGGGATCTAAACATCGGAAACGAGATGGACGTACTGGTTCTTGGCAAGGATTAAGGATGCTATTTGACGACAATTACAGAATCGATAGAAAAAACTATTGTATGGAGGATAATTTGATTCGAGAAGACAAAATAATTATCAACAATTAGGATGAAAATATGATGTAAAGAAAAGAGAAAGAAAATAAAAAGAGAATAAATAAAAAGATGGAGAGCAAATTCTATTAGTATATGAAAATGGGCAATATGAAAATCCAATTAGGAAAAGGAGATAAAAAGTTGGTGGAATTCTAATTTTATTGGGATTTAAGGAAGGGAAATATATGAATTTAAGAGCACATGTAATTAAGAGCACGGGGTGACAATTTGCAAATTCCCCTATTTTTGGTCGAATTTAAAAGGAAATGGAAGGGAGATGCAATGCTGTAGCACCCCAAACCCAGCCCAGAAGTTATGGCCGGATCCGGCATGCCACATCAAAAACGTTAAAAAAAAATCCATTCTAAGTCCAGAAAATCGTACTTGATGTTCAAAAGATTAATTCATTAAAGGTTAAAGTGAATGGAAGTCATGCACGGGTAGGAAACCGGAAAAGAGGTGGTGAGTCCATCGGATTGCTTAAGTACCAATCTCCTTTGGATCCAATCCTGAACATGCATACCGCCATTGCCACACCTTAACGTCATGGATATTTCTAGGAAACTGATTTGATTAAGTCATTTTAGGAAAAGTGATTAATTTTGGAAAATACTTTCATTCGGAAGCTTTGCTTGTTGTCGTGTTATTTTGAAATCAATTGTTGTTTTTGAAAACGCGCCTAAAGCTATCCAATTTCAACAGTTAAATATAAATATTACCTATCTTAATAAAACATATAAAAAACCATCAAAAATAAATAAGCGGCCTTATTACATTTAAAAGCCCAAAACCTCAAACGTAATTAAAAGGATGTCCATTCACGGAAGAAAATCAAACTTTCGAGCGGTGGCCACTCGAATTCCCTCACGACTCCAAGCCCACTATGGTTGGGGATTTCTGCGTGGATGAAAAAATAAAATGGGTGAGTTTGGGAAACTCGATGTGTAAGGAAAACCCATTCAAAGTCCAAGTCACTCAAGCCCATTGGGCCTAAGCCCATTCAGTAATGATGGTCTTGGGCGAGCCCTTTTCAGATTACAATAAACCGGGCCTTAGCCCTTATTGAGATAATGATATGGCCCATAGGCCCATTTCAAAATACATGCAACATCAAGTAAACATATGCAAGCCCATTTGGGTAACAGTGGTCTTGGGCGAGCCCTTTTTGATTACAATAAACTGGGCCTTAGTCCCTTATTCAGATAATGTATGGCCCATAGGCCCATTTCAAAATACATGCAACATCAATAACATATGCAAACCCATTTGGGAGACTACTCAACCCACCAACCACTACACTCCACCGTACCGACCATACACTCCATGTGGGAATAACTCAACCCACCCATTTAACACTCCACGGCTTGACCTTAACTGCTCGATTATCGATAAATTGAGGCAAAGCCTCCGATCGTGTACAAGCCACTTTCATGCTTCCTCCGTCAATATCCCGGTCCATGCATCGATAATAACAACATGGCATGCAAGTGAATAACAACGATCAAACATGCATTTAGGTCAATTTAACCCTGGGGTATTTGGTAATTTATCTACTAGGGGTAAAGCGTAAATTTTCCACTTTTAAAGGTATTTCAGTAATTTATCTATTTTAGGGTTTTCATGCATATTCCTACCTTTCACGTACTAACGAGAATCACGTCATCGAGGGTTCTTACCGAATTGGGCAGATTGGCCCATCATTCCAATTTTGGCCCATTAAGCCCAAAAATATCGAGGCACGAAATCATGCACTTTGCAATCCAAACATTGCAGCTTACCAAAAACATTAATCGATTTACCTCACGAGCATTCGCACACTCGCAAATCTACAAAATCTGGGTTTTCGGCATTTCGACTTTTCGACTTTTGCCGATCTAGACTAAGAAAGAGGGTGTTAGTTACACACCTGTTTGCGACGATATGCTGACGAGATCCACATACGAACCGCCTACAATTGGATTACTAACACGTTAATCTAACTATTCAAATACGAACTACGTATTAATCCCTTACAATATTCGACCAACCACACCTACAGATCATAGTAAGCTTATAAGAAATCAATAAGCAACTCATTAACAAATTTTTGTCAATATTGCCTTTACTTACAAAAATTTTATTTCGAGATAACAAAATGTCATACCCGGTGAGTTAGGGCACAACACCTCGTATCTCCGAGAATAAGCATTTTTCAAAACTCGTATTACGATTTAAAAGAGTAGTCCGTTATTTAGGTTAAACGAGAAAAACCGAAACCCAGTAAGTTAGGGCACAATTATCTCGAATTACCAAATACGAAATATCATTTTTATAAAAGAATTATTTTAAGGCATTAAGTAAAAACATAATGTAATTTATAGTAATACATAAAAGCATATTATGATATCAGTCATAACGTATAATAGTGAGTGATAATGACGAGTAATTATGAAAAGATAACGTTGAAGCAAGGTTAGTAATATATAAATATAAACAAATGCGTGAGAAAAATGAAATGATCGAATAAATAAGTAAATTAACGAATAAATGAATATAAAGATGGCGAAATAAAATGATAATGATAGTGGTAATAATAATATAAAAGCGCATACATATATCGTATCAAGGTACCTACGTAATAATAGAAGTAATAAGAAATATAAAATATATATACATAACAATAATAGTACGATATTAAAAGACACATATGCATGGTATATAAAATGTACAAGTAATATAATAAAATTACATAGTATATATATCGTTAGTAATAATAAGGATGATACAAATAATGAATGATTTGAGGTTTGAAAGAATTTACAAAGATATAGATAAGCAGATGATTAAACGATGATAATGTGAGTAATGATATACATAAGCAAAATAAGTACATAAAAAATATGTATATTTATATATATATTGTTAGTTAGTATAAAAGCAATGGTGTATAGATAATTATATATAAAATGTTAAAAAGTAATAATACAATAGTGATGATGATGGAAGGTGTAATAATAATAGTAGCAATACAGAGATTATGATAAAATAAAGAAACATTATATGAATATATATTGAATTTAAATATATGATAATATTGAATGTGTATAATGTGTACATGAAATGGGATAAATACATGTAACTGGTAATACTAACGATATATATATAATATATGTAAAGGAATGTACAATACACATATATATTAGAAATAATAATGCAAAAGAGAAAAGAAAAATAATTAATAGTACCATATAATACATTAAAAATGAAGATAAAAATAAAATAAATATATAATAATATTAAAAGCATATACATAATATATATATATAATATACAAAACAAAATATACGCATAATATATTAAAATATATACATAATGTACATAAAATATACGTATATACATATTTATATAATACTCAAAAGGAACAAATATATGTAATAATGCTAATACATATATGCGTAGTACAATGTATATACACTAAATGAATATATATATATAACATACAAATACATTAATAAAAAACAATAATATATATAACATACAAATACAAATACACTAAATGAAGCTTTGCTTGTTGTCGTGTTATTTTGAAATCAATTGTTGTTTTTGAAAAGCGCCTAAAGCTATCCAATTTCAACAGTTAAATCTAAATATTACCTATCTTAATAAAACATATAAAAAACCATCAAAAATAATTAAGCGGCCTTATTACATTTAAAAGCCCAAAACCTCAAAGCGTAATTAAAAGGATGTCCGATTCACGGAAGAAAATCAAACTTTGAGCAGGTGGCCACTCGAATTCCCTCACGACTCCAAGCCCACTATGGTTGGGGATTTCTGCGTGGATGAAAATAAAAGGGTGAGTTTGGGGAAACTCGGTGTGTAAGGAAAACCCATTCAAAGCCCAAGTCAGCTCAAGCCTATTGGGCTAAGCCCATTCAGTGTGATGGTCTTGGGCGAGCCCTTTTCAGATTACAATAAAGCGGGCCTTAGCCCCTTATTGAGATAATGATATGGCCCATAGGCCCATTTCAAAATACATGCAACATCGGTAAACATATGCAAGCCCATTTGGGTAATAGTGGTCTGGGACGAGTCCTTTTGATTACAATAAAGCTGGGCCTTAGCCCTTATTGAGATAATGATATGGCCCATAGGCCCATTTCAAAATACATGCAACATCGGTAAACATATGCAAGCCCATTTGGGAGACTACTCAACCCACCAACCACTACACTCCACCGTACCAGCCATACACTCCATGTGGGGAATAGCTCAACCCACCCATTAACACTCCACAATTGCGCCTTTACGCTCGATTAACGATAAATTGAGGCAAAGCCTCCGATCGTGGACAAGCCACTTTCAGTACTTCCTCCGTCAATATCCCAATCCCATGCATCAGATAATAACAACATGGCATGCGATAAATAACAACGATCAAACATGCATTTAAGTCAATTTAACCTAGGGGTATTTGGTAATTTATCTCCTAAAGGTAAAGCGTAAATTTTCCACTTTTAAAGGTATTTCAGTAATTTATCTATTTTAGGGTTTTCATGCATATTCCTACCTTTCACGTACTACGAATCACGTCATCGAGGGTTCTTACCGAATTGGGCTCGTTGGCCCATCATTCCAATTTTGGCCCATTAAGCCCAAAAATATCGAGGCACGAAATCATGCACTTTGCAATCCAAACATTGCAGCTTACCAAAAACATTAATCGATTTACCTCACGAGCATTCGCACACTCACAAATCTACAAAATACCGGTTTTGACATTTCGCTTTTCGACTTTTGCCGATCTAGACTAAGAAAGAGGGTGTTAGTTACACACATTTGCGATGATATCTTGACGAGATCCACATGAACCGCCTACAATTGGATTACTAACACGTTAATCTAACTATTCAAATACAAACTACGTATTAACCCCTTACAATATTCGGCCAACCACACCTACAGATCATAGTAAGCTTATAAGAAATCAATAAGCAACTCATTAACAAATTTTTGTCAATGTTTACCACATAATCAAAATTTCACTGAAAGCTGTCTTCCTGAGCAACAGTCACTAAATCATTTATAACTGGAGCTACGAAACTCCAAATCAAGTTCCGTTAATTTTCCCTGAAAATAGACTCATATATCTTCTATCCATAAAATTTTCAGAATTTTTTGTATGGCCAATCAATACCAGATTTTTCTTAAAGTTTCCCATGTTTCACCGTTTGACTAATCTGACCACTCTTCATTACGAATCAAATTTCTCATTGTACAGAATTCAAAATATGTTCTTGTTTATTTCATTAGAAACTAGACTCAATAAGCTTTAATTACATAATTTATTCAGCTTCTAATTCATCTCCCACAATTTATGGTGATTTTCCAAAGTCACGTTACTGCTGCTGTCCCAAGCAGATTTATTACCAAATCACTCTTTCACACATACCTTGCATGCATGTTATTTAAACATGTATATCACCAATCAATCATCTCATATCTATGATTTTACTTAAGTATAATCTCCATTTCATCATTTTAAAGCACAATATGTTAGCTGATTTTTCCCTTTAATATCTAAGGCACATGCATGCTCATTTGTTTGGCTCAACTTCACATATCTTCCATTTTTCATCAAAAGAACATGAAACAACAACCATTTCCTTCATTTTAATTCATGACCAAATGCTCACAACACAACTAAAAATCAAAATATACTTCAAGAGTTAAGGTAGAATAAAAAAGAACTCATGAACCTCAAAATAGAAGCAAGGTACCAAGAACTTACCTTCAATTTTCCTCCTCCTAATGACCAAATACTCAAGAGCTTTCTCCTCTCCTTTCTCTTCTCTAACTTTCAGCTATTATGAACAAAGATGGACAAAACTTTGTTCTTTTCACCCCTTTTTCTTTTAATAAAACTTCATATTTCATCCATTTAATTCTTTAATACAAAAGACATGATATTCTTATCATGAAACATTTACCTAACCCATTATCATGAAACATTTACCTAACCCATTATCATGATTATCATGGAACATTTACCTAACCTATTATCATGAAACATTTACCTAACCCATTATCATGGAACATTTACCTAACCTATTATCAATTTGTATCAATTTGTACCATAAATTATGGATATCAAGTGTACATTTTGTCTACAATAACATGATGGTTGGCCACTTCATGTAAAATGGGAGGTTTGTCATGCAAATCCTCCTATTTTGCACTCATATTTATTTGGCCACTACAAATTAGCCTATATCATTTTCAAACATTTTCACATAGGTCCTATTTAATAATTTCACTCCCTTTTTCTTATGGAACAAAAATTAACTAAAATTAGCGGGTTCTATCTTAAGTTTGGGCTTTCTAGAGGCCCACTAACATAATTAAACCTATGCCAACATTCACAGAATTCCCGAAAATTGGGGCGTTACATGTACAGTGCTTTTCGAGTTATTTTCTTGAGTAGTCTATGTCGGCTCACTCATATCTTCTTTTTCTTCTTTTACCATATATACGTATTAGAATGCCCGAAAAAACTAAAACACACGATTTCTCACAGTTTAGGGTGCAAATTCATGAAATAAACACGACCGTGTTGGTCACACAATTGTGTGGTCAAACCATGTGGCTCCTGTAACGTGCTTTTATTTTCCGTTGTTGGCTTCTTTTGCTCCCAAATACTCTCCTAAGTATAAAAACATGAATTTACAGGATTAGGAGTATAAAATTCACCATTAACATGAAATAATCACCCAAAATCGCATTAAGAACGTGATTAAAACATGTTACTTTTAGCACTTATCACTCTCCTACTCACATTTGTATTTTTTATTTCATGTTGCTTCAAGCTTTTTTTTTTTAAATCAATATTTTTAACATATTAGCTCTTTTGGTTAGATGGTTAAATAATTATACTTACATCATTGAGACTCAAGTTTCATTATTTTTATAAGCATATTAATATATTTTTTATTTCATGTTGTTTGAAGCTTTTTCTAATTAATGAATATAATATTTTCAATTTTTATTTTTAATCAGTATTTTTAATTAATAACTCTTTTATTTATAAAATCAAATAATTATTACAAATATAATTTGTTTTAATAAATATAAATTTTAATTAATTATTTCAAATATCATTATGTTATAAAATATTACACATATATGTGTTACATGACTATAAACATATCACAGTGATGTAAATTTTATGTTGCTACATGACTATAAATATATGTGTAATATTTATTTTCAATCCATACATAAATTTTAGTATTATATATTTTTATGTGTATTTAAAATATTTTACATATAAACATAATGATTAAAAATGTAAATTTAAAATAGTTAAAAATATATTTTATAAATTCATATCAAAATCTATCTTCTACATTGTTTTTTTTAAATTTAATAATTTAAAAAATAAATTTATAATGAGATAATAATTTAATATATATTTGGACTATTTATTTATTCATGTGTAGATTTTCTTTTTGGATTATATTTTAAGTATTTTTCTTGTATTTGTATTATTTGGGAGTTTTTGTATTATTTAAATTATTTATTTTAATGATTCGTTAGAAATATTTAGTGGGGTTTCACAAATTATATTTTTTTAGTTTTTGATTTCTCAAATTAAATTAGAAAGTTCATTGTGAATGATGGGGGTTTCCAACCTAGAGAATGAAGCTAAACAAATAAAAAGAAGAAATATTTTGAAGTAACTCTTTCAAAACTATGGGGTACTTTCAACCCAAATTTTCCAGTGGAACTCTTTGTGGCCATAAGTTAACTCAATCATGCATAATAATGCTATCTAAGAACGTGTTGCTTTCTTTAATTATTTATATCGGTGGTTTGATGGCTTTGTTGGTCATAGTGTTGCATTGTTAAGCAGATAAAATGATTTAAATCTATGGAATCATGAGATGAGACAAGTGGATGTGTTTCATTTATTTCAAAATTTGTCAATGAAAGTTTCCCTATTTATTCAGTGAACCTTCTGTGCATAAATATACTAAGAAACCTTTAACATAAGAAAAGGAATGTCAGTTGTTCCCATGACATTAAGTGTTATTTCATCAAACCATTTCCGCAGATGTTCAAGGAACATTCATCATATTGGGTTTCTTATTACATCATTGTAGAAGACATCATATTTGGTGTGCTTTTGCAATATATGGTTTTGTTCTTACTGCCATTGTTTTGTTTTCAAAGGTTTGCAATCTCTTTTTCTCAAACTGTACCTTTAAGTTTTATATTTGCATAAACTATCATTTACAGCTCCAACAAATTATAAATCTTAACAAAAGTTATCCAATAACATTGGAAATAAATGAAA
Organism: Gossypium arboreum; assembly: GCF_025698485.1. NCBI lineage: Eukaryota > Viridiplantae > Streptophyta > Magnoliopsida > Malvales > Malvaceae > Gossypium > Gossypium arboreum. Next base: position 137,330,967 of record NC_069077.1, read on the forward strand.
GAATGAAAAGTTCACATCTAAGCCTAATTCGTTGGCATCTCGAACCGGCAAATCGGACAATAATGGCTCTGCTTCAGCCACTTCACGATGCAATCGACATGAAAAGTATGAGAACAAGGCATCTGAGAAGCATAAAACCCAACCTCCAGCTCCTCCAAACATATTATGCAATCTTCTTCATCTTCAGCTTCTACTTTGACCATCTTTACCATCTCCTTAACCAATGACTCTTTAGCCGGAACCATACCATAAGTTACTGCTTCCAAACTCCAATGCCGATTCAGCCAAAGCTCTTCCCATCAAAACCCCGTCATTGTGAACAGAATCGTGTTCCACAATGGAAGCACGTATCAGTGATCGTAAGGGCAAGACTTCAGAAATAGTTCCTATGCTACGCATCGCACGTACAAAAATTTCATGAACGAAGTTATGATAAGCAAGGGAGTCCGTGTTGATTCGGAGCCTTCTAAACGTGGGAAACAGAACTTGGTGAAACAGGTGCTGGTTTTCCATAATGTCGAGCTCGAAACGAAAGGTTTCTCGTAAGGACGCACGGTTGGTGATGGTGGAGATGTCTGCTAAGCAATCATGGTGGACGGATAGGAGAAGGAAGTCAAGGGTTAATTCAATATTGACGAAAGCAACATCATGAGATTGTGAGATGAGGTTGTCTTCAAAAGTTTGGTGGTGAATGATATCATACTGGTATGGAGTTGAAGCCATTGAGAAAGAGTTGAGAAACAAGAAAGCTTTAAACTAGAGAAGAAGGAAAGGTTGAAGAAATCAGATTGTTTTGAAGTTTGTAACACTGGTAAGACTATTTTATAAGAGGACAAAGGCGGTTTAGAAGTATTGGATTAGGAAAAGGAAATCTCATTTGTAAATATAACATGTATTAATAACTCCTAATAAAGAATAACAATGTAATTCCTAAATGCCCTCCTGGAAAATTCCAAATTATGATTTCATGATATTAACGTAACCAAAGAAGGTTGAATTATAAAAGTGAGAGATATTAACTTCAATAGTTTACTTCTGAATTAGTGTTCTTACAGAGGCAATTTTGTTTGAAAAGGATATCTTTCTAAACAATGTCAGATTTGGTTGAAGAAGTTTGTACGTATCAAAATTTAATAACTCTTGTCTTACGTCTCATGCTATATATAAATTTTTGATACATTGGAGCAGGCAAATTTGGGGTTAAGGAAGTTTCAATCGGAGTTGTTGCAGTTTTTGATGGTCATAATTTTGCTCTACATACATATTTCCTTTGTATTGAAGACGCAGTTAAGTAGGCTGCCAAATGTAGGAGAAGGATATATTGTTTCCAAGTGCTTAATTGGGACAAAGAGATCGGAAAGCATGGCTTGAACTTTGAAAGGTGATATCATGTGTAACTCAGACCATATATATGTTTTAGAAATATGGATATAGATGTTGGTTGCTGTTGACGATTCTTAACCCATAGTATTAATGCTTGCGCAGATTTAAGTTCAGTCCCAGATAATCTTGATGATTCTTTTCACTTGGGTATATTGAAGGAAGCTTTGTAATGGAATTTATAAGTGTTTTTTTTCTGAATTCTCCTAATAGTATTTATAAGCGCAACAATGGCAGTTTAATGGAAAAGTACCTATTCCAGTTGGGACAGGATCAATCGCTACCATGGGCAGTGGTAGACGATATTAACGAAATATTGTTCTCTTTTCAGAAAAGATGAGGTCATACACGGTCAGAAAGGCAAATGAAGAATTTTCGTAATGTGTTGGAGGAATGTGAATTGACCATTTGGGGTTTAATGGCAGATGGTGTACTTATGAGAGAGGTAGGCTAGCCTCGAATAATATTAGGGAGCGTCTAGACCAAAAAAGACAAGTTTGATATATATTAACGGATAAATTATCTGTGGTTATAGACTTAATTGTAGTATAAGGCTTTGTTTGGGGCGGCAGTGTAGTGTGATTAGCTTACTTTTTATCTCACGTTACAGTATCAATGTAATTCCCTAAATGCCCTCCTTGGAAAATAAAAGGAAATTTTTTTTTAAGGGATGGCAATTAAGTTATAAATTTTAAGGGATTAAAGTATAATTTAATTTAATTTATTTTATTTTATTTTTATGATTAATTTTAAAAATTTGAAATTTATATTTGAAATATTTTATAATATATATTTTAAAATTTTAAATATTATTTTTAAATATTAAATATATTTTTAATAATATAAAATATTTAAATATTTCAAATATATCACCTTTCAAATTCATTATTAGTTTTATAATATTTTAAATATTATTTAATTTGTTTTATAATATTTTAAATTATAATTTTAAATTATTTTTAAAGGTATTCAAACCATTTTTAAATTCAATTTAAAAGTTAAAATAATATTTTATTTAAAAATGAAAATTGAATTAATTAAAAAATAAAAAAATTATTAAAAAGATTTATTTGTTAAAAATGAATTTATTTAAATATATATATATTAAAAGTAAAAATTTAAATTAAAATAAAAAATATATATTATAACTGGTCACATCATATCAGTGATGTAACGAGTCATGAAGTTAAATATTAATTAAAAAAAAGTCAATGTTATATAATGGGGGTTTGGTCCCCCCTTCAGAACAAAGAAAAGAGGAAAAAAATGTAAGTTTCTTAGAATTTTTTTATATATTTTATAGTTATTGTAATATAATAATTAATTTTATTGTTTCGTTCATCCTCGATGAAGTGTGATCCGTATTTGCTCCAAAATACATTTTAATATCTGCATAATATAAAAAAACGATAAAGTGTGATCTGTAGTTGCTTCAGAAGACATTTTAATATCTGCATAATATAAAAATATATATATATAATATAATTAATTATTATATTACAATAACTATAAAATATAAAAAATTCTAAGTAACTTACATTTATTTTTCCTTTTTCTTTGTTCTCAATGGGGACCAAACCCCTTTCTATAACATTGGTTTTTTTAATTAATATTTAACTTCATAACTCGTTACATCATTGACATGATGCGATACCAGTTATAATATATATATATATATATTTAATTTTAATTTAAATTTAAATTTTACTTTTTAATATATATATATTTAAAATATTCATTTTTAACAAATAAATATTTTTTAACAAATTTTTTATTTTTTAATTAATTCAAATTTCATTTTTAAATAAAATATTATTTTTAACTTTTAAATAGAATTTAAAAATGGTTTGAATATCTTTAAAATAATTTAAAATCATAATTTAAAATATTATAAAATAAATTAAATAATATTTAAAATATTATAAAACTAATAATAAATTTGAAAGCTCATATATTTGAAATATTTAAATATTTTATATTATTAAAAATATATTTAATATTTAAAAATAATATTTAAAATTTAAAAAATTAAAAATAATATTTTAAATTTAGAAAATAATTTTAAAATATATATTTAAAATTTAAAAATATATATTATAAAATATTTCAAATATACATTTCAAGTTTTTTAAAATTAATCATAAAAAATAAATAAAAATAAAAATAAAAAAGCGAAAGTCAAAAAAGTAAAAAAAAAAGAAGAAGAAGAAAAAAATAACAGCGGGGTGGTGTCAGGGAATTTGGTGGCACCAAGTTAATTGGCTTCACCAGAAAATGGTAAATTTTTTTAAGTCCCCCCATATTTTTAGAAATTTCAGCATTTTCTTAGTATTTATACTGGTGGCGCCATTCTACGTGGCTCCACCTAAAAATTAATTTTTTTTCATGGATGCTGACGTGGCATGTTGGTGGTGCCAAATGATTTGGCTCCACCAACTTTTACTATAGATTTCAGGTCATTTTCGTATTTAATTAAAAAAATGGGTCATTTTGGTAATTAATTAAATTTTTAAGTTATGCTTATGAAAAAGACGGAGCCCTACATTCTACCCTAGTAGTTTGTTGTACCATTTTTAGATCATGTAGAATGGTTTGCTTTATTTAAAAAATAATTATTACAAGAAATGGGAAATATTCTGATTTGAGATATGCGAAGATTCATGTTTTGCCATCTATCATTTAAAGATTGTACTAACATTTTATCAATTATCCATGTCTATGCTTTCTGCTTTAGTTTTACATTCTGTTTGTTTTTCTCGTAAAAAGTTCTCATCTTGCCTATTATAGTTGTGCTTGGGTCTTGCACCACTCCATGTGAAGGAATGTAAAGAAAGGAGCCCTACCCAGTACCCACTTCCCTGTGTATTTTTTTTTTGAAAGCAGTTCTATTTTTAGATAAAACATAGAGAAGTACCTATTATAAGTTTTTTTTTTGAAGTTTCCAATTCTCCTAATAGAATTTATACAATTAATTCTCGTGTTTTTTCATTTTGAGCAATTTAATTTTTTCTTTTACGTTCTTCTAACTTTACTTTTTTTTCTTTCTCTTTTACTTCTCTTTTAATGTATTTTTTCTATGTTTTTCATTTGTTAAAACTAAAGAGGAAGAAGAAAAGGAAACTAAAGAAATAAAAGGAAAAATTACATTTTCAAAAAAATAAAAGTATAAGGACTAATTTTAACAAATCGAAAACATAGAAAAATTACGTTAAAAGACAGAGAAGGGAGAAAAACAAAGGGAGAAGCAGAAGAGAATGGAAAAAAAAAGTTAATCCTTTTACCGTAATTAAGCAATAAATCATCAAAATTACCGGACCAAACTTCAATTCATATATAATATGACTCTATTAAATATTTACAGCCTTAAATTACGAAAACGAGGTCCTAATACTTCATTTTCAATAATCACTTGATTTTTGAACTAAACCACTCATACTAACTTTAATTTCAGTTGGTTAAAATTTCTGACACCACTGAAAAACGGACTGTTACAATATAACCCTTCCACACGACCTCAAGCCTCTCACACAACTTGGCCACATAGCTGTGTGACTCCTGTTGTACAGTTTTACCAAAAATTTTATGATATGTTCAGTTTAGTCCCTATATAGTCCTAAAATTATTTTTAGAGTTTTTATTCACTCAATTGAGTCCCTGATATTCGTATATGCTGGAAGTTAAGATTTAAATAATTAAATTGCTATTGTTATATGCATCATATGTGAATGATACATGCCTAATGTCATTGTATTTTTTTTATAAAATGTTATTGCTATTTTGCTTCTATCTTATTGATTGCAAGTTAAGCATGTCCACTGCGACTGTTGAACTGAATACATGTTAAGCATATTTACTATTTTTGTACTGTTTTGTTACACGCATGACATTTTGCATTTGTAACGCCCCAATTTTCAGGAATCCTGTGAATGTTGGCATAGGTTTAATTATGTTAGTGGGCCTCTAGAATGCCCAAGCTTAAGATAGAACCCGGTAATTTTAGTTAATTTTTGTTCCATAAGAAAAAGGGAGTGAAATTATGAAATAGGACCTATGTGAAAATGTTTGAAAATGCTATAGGCTAAATTGAAGTGGCCAAATAAATAGGAGTGCAAAATAGGAGGATTTGCATGACAAACCTCCCATTTTACATGAAGTGGCCAACCATCATGTTGTTGTAGACAAAATGTACACTTGATATCCATAATTTATGGTACAAATTGATACAAATTGATAATAGGTTAGGTAAATGTTCCATGATAATGGGTTAGGTAAATGTTTCATGATAATAGGTTAGGTAAATGTTCCATGATAATGGGTTAGGTAAATGTTTCATGATAATAGGTTAGGTAAATGTTCCATGATAATCATGATAATGGGTTAGGTAAATGTTTCATGATAATGGGTTAGGTAAATGTTTCATGATAAGAATATCATGTCTTTTGTATTAAAGAATTAAATGGATGAAATATGAAGTTTTATTAAAAGAAAAAGGGGTGAAAAGAACAAAGTTTTGTCCATCTTTGTTCATAATAGCTGAAAGTTAGAGAAGAGAAAGGAGAGGAGAAAGCTCTTGAGTATTCGGTCATTAGGAGGAGGAAAATTGAAGGTAAGTTCTTGGTACCTTGCTTCTATTTTGAGGTTCATGAGTTCTTTTTGATCCTACCTTAACTCTTGAAGTATATTTTGATTTTTAGTTGTGTTGTGAGCATTTGGTCATGAATTAAAATGAAGGAAATGGTTGTTGTTTCATGTTCTTTTGATGAAAAATGGAAGATATGTGAAGTTGAGCCAAACAAATGAGCATGCATGTGCCTTAGATGTTAAAGGGAAAAATCAGCTAACATATTGTGGTTTAAAATGATGAAATGGAGATTATACTTAAGTAAAATCATAGATATGAGATGATTGATTGGTGATATACATGTTTAAATAACATGCATGCAAGGTATGTGTGAAAGAGTGATTTGGTAATAAATCTGCTTGGGACAGCAGCAGTAACGTGACTTTGGAAAATCACCATAAATTGTGGGAGATGAATTAGAAGCTGAATAAATTATGTAATTAAAGCTTATTGAGTCTAGTTTCTAATGAAATAAACAAGAACATATTTTGAATTCTGTACAATGAGAAATTTGATTCGTAATGAAGAGTGGTCAGATTAGTCAAACGGTGAAACATGGGAAACTTTAAGAAAAATCTGGTATTGATTGGCCATACAAAAATTCTGAAAATTTTATGGATAGAAGATATATGAGTCTATTTTCAGGAAAATTAACGGAACTTGATTTGGAGTTTCGTAGCTCCAGTTATAAATGATTTAGTGACTGTTGCTCAGGAAGACAGCTTTCAGTGAAATTTTGATTATGTGGTAAACATTGACAAAATTTGTTAATGAGTTGCTTATTGATTTCTTATAAGCTTACTATGATCTGTAGGTGTGGTTGGCCGAATATTGTAAGGGGTTAATACATAGTTTGTATTTGAATAGTTAGATTAACGTGTTAGTAATCCAATTGTAGGCGGTTCGTGTGTGGATCTCGTCAAGATATCATCGCATAAGCAGTGTGTAACTAACACCCTCTTTCTTAGTCTAGATCGGCAAAAGCCGAAAAGCCGAAATGCCGAAAACTGGTATTTTGTAGATTTGTGAGTGTGCGAATGCTCGTGAGGTAAATCGATTAATGTTTTTGGTAAGCTGCAATGTTTGGATTGCAAAGTGCATGATTTCTGTGCCCTCGATATTTTTGGGCTTAATGGGCCAAAATTGGAATGATGGGCCAACGGGCCCAATTCGGTAAGAACCCTCGGTACGTGATTCTGTAGTACGTGAAAGGTAGGAATATGCATGAAAAACCCTAAAATAGATAAATTCTTGAAATACCTTTAAAAGTGGAAAATTTACGTTTACCTTTAGGAGATAAATTAAAATACCCCTAGGTTAAATTGACTTAAATGCATGTTTGATTGTTGTTATTTATTGCATGCCATGTTGTTATTATCGATGCATGGGATTGGGATATTGACGGAGGAAGTCTTGAAAGTGGCTTGTCCACGTCTTGGAGGCTTTGCCTCAATTATTGATAATGAGCGCAAAGGTGCAATTGTGGAGTGTTAAATTTGGGTGGGTTGAGCTATTCCCCACATGGAGTGTATGGCTGGTACGGGTGGAGTGTAGTGGTTGGTGGGTTGAGTAGTCTCCCCAAATGGGCTTGCATATGTTTCTTGATGTTGCATGTATTTTGAAATGGGCCTATGGGCCATCTTGTTATCTGAATAAGGGCTAAGGCCCGGTTTATTGTAATCTGAAAAGGACTCGTCCCAGACCACTATTACCCAAATGGGCTTGCATATGTTTCTTGATGTTGCATGTATTTTGAAATGGGCCTATGGGCCATATCATTATCTGAATAAGGGCTAAGGCCCGGTTTATTATAATCTGAAAGGGCTCGCCCAGTACCACTATTACTGAATGGGCTTAGGCCCAATAGGCTTGAGTGACTTGGGCTTTGAATGGGTTTTCCTTACACACTGAGTTTCCCAAACTCACCCTTTTATTTTCATCCACGCAGAAATTCCCAACCATAGTGGGCTTGGAGCGTGAGGGAATTTGAGTGGCCACCCGCTCGAAAGTTTGATTTTCTTCCGTGAACTGGACATCCTTTTAATTACGTTTGAGGTTTTGGGCTTTTAAATGTAATAAGGCAGCTTAATTATTTTTGATGGTTTTAATATGTATTACTAAGATAGGTAATACTTATATTTAACTGTTGAAACTGGATAGCTTTAGGGTGCATTTTCAAAACAACAGTTGATTTTAAAATAACACGACAACAAGCAAAGCTTCCGAATGAAAGTATTTTTCCAAAATTAATCACTTTTCCTAAAATGACTTAATCAAATCGGTTTCCTAGAAATATTCATGACATTAAGGTGTGGCAATGGCGGTATGCATGTCTAGGATTGGATCCGAAGGAGCTTGGTACTTAGCATCCGATGGACTCACCACCTCTTTTCGGTTTCCTACCGATGCGACTTCCATTCACTTTAATCCTTAATGAATTAATCTTTTGAACATCAAGTACGATTTTCTGGACTTAGAATGGAAATTTTTTTTAACGTTTTTGATGTGGCATGCCGGATCCGGTCATAACTTCTGGGCCGGGTTTGGGGTGCTACAGTACAAGCCCAATTTTGGGCCCTAAATACCCACACTAAACCCATTAACCCAAGTCCATTACAGCCCAAACACAAAATTAAAAAAAGAAAAAACCTAAACTAAGAAACCCTATCCCACCGCCTCCAGTCACGTCGACAGCAAGTGGCCTCTGCTCCACTGCCTCTGCACCTGCAAGCATTAAGTGAAGGAATAGACAGATATTAAGCAAAAATAGAAAAATGTAATAGATATAAAAGGCCGAGCAGAAAACCATTGTAACGCTCTCGGCAATCTTTGATATATATATACAAAAAAGTTTCAATCTTTTTTTGAGAAAAAAACAGCAACTCCAGAGATCAAAAGTAAGAATATTGCATCAGATCAAACCCAAAAACCCGAGAAATTAAAACTGAAGGGCCAAGGTGACTCTTCTTTCCTTTTTTTGTTTCTACTTCATGGGCAAATCTATTCATTTCACATTTGTATATGCATGAATATGTAATATGAAGAAATAAAAAAGTAAACGGCGACGGAGACGCGGCGGAGGGCGGTGGTAGCTCGCCGAGACCTGACCAGACTTGGACCTGCAGAGAGAGAGCAAAGAAAAGTTTAAATTTTTGTTAGAAATAGACAGCAAATGGGTAAAAAAAAGCAAGATTTTAACTTATATAGATAATACAAAACGACGTCGTTTTGGTCGGCATCCATAAGCCCCAAAACGACGCCGTTTCGCCTTACCCGACCCGGAACCGACTTGCTCCACAAAAAGGTCCGCGCGTTTTGATAGTTGGGACAATTGCCTATGCGGTCCTTCCACAATTTTTTCTGTTTTAATCAGGTCTTTTCATGTTTTTAAATTTAGCTTTGAAATTTTAATTCTGTTTTAATTTAGTCCTCTGCCCGTTTGAAGGAGGAATATTTGAACGGCGTCGTTTACAAAGGTTGGATTATTTGATCCTTTAGGCTCTCCTATTTGCTCGCGTGTTCAAATCAGTCCCCCTTTCTTTTACTTCTTTTAAATTCGCCCCATAAATCCCATTTTCAATTCAATTTCATCCCTTTTCTTAATTTTTCTCATTATTCTATCTTAATTCTCATATTATTAATACTACTATATTTTATTACTGTTATCATATTTATATTTATTTATTAGCATCTCATTATGATCATTCTTGCTTAATATTTATATATATATGTTATGTAGTATTATTAATAGCTTAATATTATTGTTTTTTATTAATGTATTTGTATGTTATATATATATTCATTTAGTGTATATACATTGTACTACGCATATATGTATTAGCATTATTACATATATTTGTTCCTTTTGAGTATTATATAAATATGTATATACGTATATTTTATGTACATTATGTATATATTTTAATATATTATGCGTATATTTTGTTTTGTATATTATATATATATATATTATGTATATGCTTTTAATATTATTATATATTTATTTTATTTTTATCTTCATTTTTAATGTATTATATGGTACTATTAATTATTTTTCTTTTCTCTTTTGCATTATTATTTCTAATATATATGTGTATTGTACATTCCTTTACATATATTATATATATATCGTTAGTATTACCAGTTACATGTATTTATCCCATTTCATGTACACATTATACACATTCAATATTATCATATATTTAAATTCAATATATATTCATATAATGTTTCTTTATTTTTATCATAATCTCTGTATTGCTACTATTATTATTACACCTTCCATCATCATCACTATTGTATTATTACTTTTTAACATTTTATATATAATTATCTATACACCATTGCTTTTATACTAACTAACAATATATATATAAATATACATATTTTTTATGTACTTATTTTGCTTATGTATATCATTACTCAAATTATCATCGTTTAATCATCTGTTTATCTATATCTTTGTAAATTCTTTCAAACCTCAAATCATTCATTATTTGTATCATCCTTATTATTACTAACGTATATATATACTATGTAATTTTATTATATTACTTGTACATTTTATATACCATGCATATGTGTCTTTTAATATCGTACTATTATTGTTATGTATATATATTTTTATATTTCTTATTACTTCTATTATTACGTAGGTACCTTGATACGTATATGTATGCGCTTTTATATTATTATTACCACTATCATTATCATTTTATTTCGCCATCTTTATATTCATTTATTCGTTAATTTACTTATTTATTCGATCATTTCATTTTTCTCACGCATTTGTTTATATTTATATATTACTAACCTTGCTTCTCGTCATCTTTTCATAATTACTCGTCATTATCACTCACTATTATACGTTATGACTAATATCATAATATGCTTTTATGTATTACTATAAATTACATTATGTTTTTACTTAATGCCTTAAAATAATTCTTTTATAAAATGATATTTCGTATTTGGTAATTCGAGATAATTGTGCCCTAACTTACTGGGTTTCGGTTTTTCTCGTTTAACCTAAATAACGGACTACTCTTTTAAATCGTAATACGAGTTTTGAAAAATGCTTATTCTCGGAGATACGAGGTGTTGTGCCCTAACTCACCGGGTATGACATTTTGTTATCTCGAAATAAAATTTTTGTAAGTAAAGGCAATATTCGGCGTTTGAAAATTCGAGGAGACGTGCCCTAACTTACTGGGTTTCGATTTTCCTCGTTCACCCTGACTAACCGAATATCCTTTCGAAATACACGAATTTTTAAATAAAGGCAAGCTTGCTCTCAAGTTCGAGATGCCGTGTCCTAACTTACTGGACATGGTGTTTTATTACTTCGAGACAAGAAGGTCGTTAACATTTAAGCATTTTTTGCAAAAAGGGATCGTATTTCAAAGTCTTTCAAGTTTTCAAGTTTTCGACAACAAAGACACTAATTAATCAACTAGGTACCAATTTTGGGCGTTGCGAGGGTGCTAATCATTCCTCGTGCGTAACCGACTCCCGAACTCATTTTCTGATTTTCGTAGATCAAAAATTATCGTTTTAGTAAATCTTAACTTTTATTAAAATGATTAATTTAAGGTGACCCGACCATACCTCATCAAAAAGGGTTGGTGGCGACTCCCAGTTTTCGTTTTCATTTTCAAAATCCAGGTCGATTCCTGTTTTTCCAAAAAATGGTTACAACAAGCACCATTGAAGCTGATTCTGAAGTAGATTTCGTCAAGATTGAAGACTCCTAGTTGATTTCTTAGGAGATTATAATGAGTTTCTTTATTTATTTCTGTTATATTATATATTGAATGTTTTTATTTTCAAGCACGAACTATTCTTGAAGTCTTGCCTTTAGAGTCAAATCTACTATAAATTTACCAGATTAGAGTCAAATTTAATAGAGGAGTCCATAGCACGAGTTAATGCAATAATATGAGTTTTAATTGGAAAGAAATTTCAATTAATAAACCTAGAGTCAATATTAATCTTATTCTCGAAAGAGATATTATCATAATTTTAAGGATTTCTATGGATCAAGTTACTAAGTAAAGAAATTAAGTTGATAATGACAAATGAAATCAAGTTACTATGTAAATAAATTGATTGATAATGACAGATGAAGTCTAGGTGAATTCTTTTCTAGGTGTTATTTCGCTTATTGGTTGTTAATCGTTTATTTTCTTGATTTGTCCTTTATCGTATTCGTTAGTTAATTAATTTAGATACTTTTAGTTTTTCATAAATGACTCGAATTATTCGGTTAAATAACTAAAAGACAGTAATTACTAGTAATTTTAGTCTCCATGAGAACGATATCTTTGATCACTGTGGCTATAATATTAATTAAATCATCTTACTTCTTCAAGTTAAAAATCATAGTCTAATCATCATCATTGTTGGTAGTTTCTAACAAAATTAGCGGTAAAAGTGTCATAAAGGCTCTTATACTTGGAGTTAGATAGCAGTTTGCCCTCTCTACTAAATAAATAAATAAATTAGTCATTATATGTTATATCCAAGAGCAAACTGATTATTTTGTTAAAAAAATTATCTATTTATATTGTTAAAAATTGCTCCTTGTTCTTCAACAAAAGGCACACGTGACACATTACATGTATTTGTTTAGTTATTTAGTCAGCTACACCGGTTTTTAACAGAAGAAATGGATGGAATTTTTAATAGAAAAATTAGTTTGCTCTTTAATTTCCCGTACAAAGACTAATTAGTCTATTTTTTGAGTAAATAGGGTAAAATACAATTTGACTCCTAATATAGAGGCCTCATGATACTTTTACCAAAAATTTGTCAACTTATCATTTTTATTTTCTGTTAATCATATGCAATATCATACAAAATAACCTAATCAAAATTCCAAACTAACCAATTTTAATAGAGAATACTTAGGATTTTAATGATTGAACTAAAAATTTTAAATAAAAATATTGGAGGACTTAATTTTTAACTTTTTAAGGGCATGGATTAAATATGAAATTTTGACAAAGTATAGGGTCTAAAAACACATTTTAACCATAATAGATATATGCGCCATTCTCTTATCGAAGCTTTGGGAGCAAAAAGAAAAATCAGATCAAATCGAGTTAAATTAGGAGGTGCAGTGATTTCAATTTGTCTCGAGCTGGTGCTCTGAAATTCGAAAAATGGAAGAGGAATCGTCGCATTCAATTAAATTGATGAACTTCGTCTCCGAGCAACAGGTAGTTTTATATTCTTACCACTCTCTCAGCCCCTCCAATGCTAAACCCTAATTTTTTACATTCCCCGGTTATGATCAAAATCTCCTTCTTCAGTGTTGATTATTGTCTGGGTTGGATAATTATGGCAGTTAGATGAAGCAAAAAGAACTAGAGGTGAACGAATTGAAGATGGCACTGCCCAGAGGGATAGGCCTCTGTACGAGGTTTTTTTATTAACCCTAATAAATTTGCTATTTTTCTTTTTCTTCTTTTTTTTAGCCAATGATGCTCAAATGATGAACCGTTCTTTTTTTAATCCTTTTAATGCAGATTTTGAAGGAAAATAAAGACAAGAAAGATGCAGAGTTTAATGAACGGTTCAAACATAGTGAGTGCTTAACTTTTAGATTGCTGTTATTTTATAATGTATTTATCTAAGAGCTAAAGCTTTAAACACTTCTTCATTTTCAGGGCCACCCAAAGCTTTGGATGAAGACGAAACTGAGTTTCTTGATAAATTGGAGATGGTGAGTTCTACTTTAATAAATATCATGGAAGCTGTTGAAATTAGAGAAAAAAATTGTTCTCTTTTTTTGCAATGATTGCAGATTGTTTTTCTCCTGCTGATTGTATTGTGTCTTCTTTCTGATTGCGGAAAAAATTGATGCTTTCACCAATTACTAGAGGTTTATAATGTGTGTATACACACACACACACACATATATGTATATATATTCTATTAGGTGCTACCATTCCTAAATAACTGAGTGCCCTTCTTTTGTTATGCTTTCCAATTTCTGATATTTTTCTGGTTTATGTAGTCAAGAAGGGAATATGAACGACAAGTGGCGGATGAGGAAGCTGAACAGTTGCGAAGTTTCCAAGTAATTTTCTATCTCACATTTTTCACTATGAAAAAAGTATTAAAATTGAATTATCCGTATCTTGTTGTGCTCGGCTGATCAACCTTTCCTTCTTCCTTGATAATTTGACGGCCATTGTTTTATTTTGAGTTCTCAGTTATGTATCTTAATTTTAATGGTAGAACTGCCAATTTGCAATATATATATAAAGTTACAAGAATCATTGTGATATTTGTTTCTTAAGGCCCATTTTTTTATTATTAGTTCAAACACACCAATATTCAACTGAAAATTCCTGGAACCGCATCTGCTTTTTGATCATTAGATTCAAGAATCCATGCATTCATCAACTGCTTGTTTTCCATTTGGAAGATCACTAAAGACTGAATATTTGATTGAGAATAGTCATTTAAAATTTGTTTTCATGATTTATGCCATGTATTGTTTATTTAAGGTGCTAAGTTGTAGCCTTGACTCTTCAGATAATTACAAACAGTCATGCAAGTTTTCAGAGAGCTTTTACTTTAGCAATATGCGAGATTACCACTGGAACTATTGTCTTGCTAGATAAATCTTCTTGGGAAGCATACAAATAGTTGTGTTACTTGTTTAGCTTAGCCATATTGATATTTGTAAAACCATTTTCTTTGTTGTTTGCTTATGTTTTATTTCATCTTAGCCACTAGTGTTTGTTTTCTTTTCAGGCAGCTGTTGCAGCACAGTCCAATATCGTGCTTGAACTAAAAGAAACACCGCCTGTTCTTGCAAATCAGGTTGGTTCCTAATCAATTACTAACACGCTTTCACTTAATCTCTTGAAATTTATGGTTCGGACCTTAACTATGCTTAGGAATTGACTGAGCTGTTATGCCTTATGATTAGGTAATTAGTTTGAGGGCTTAAACCCTTAGTAAAAAATGAAAAAATCAATTGAGCCCTTAAAAAAAGTACACCTTATTGAGTCCTTAATGACCAAAAAAACAATCAACTAGGTCCTTCCATTGATGAAACCTGTTAGTTGACCTGTTTTACAATTGATGTTGCTGACATGGCTGACGACAGCCATCAGGAGATGACACATAGAAGGATGCTGACATTTTGGTCAATAAGGACCGAATAGGGTGTACTTCTTTTTAAGGGCTCAATGAAATTTTCATTTTTTTACTAAGGGCTTTTTTGACCTTTAAGCCTAGTTTTGGTGTATTTTCAGGTTCCATTTCCGTGTAATCTAATGGCTTAATTCATAAAGTGGCACTTCAACTGTGCCATTTTTCCAAAGTTGGTACCTAAACATTTTTTTGTTCAAAAGTGGTACATAAACTATTCTTCCGTTACTCATTTTACCCCAAACTATTACATCCGTCTAAAATAAATTCAACCAGTGAGAAGCTGACACATCATATTAAACTTTAAGAGAAATCTTATTTTTTTTCTTTCATTTTTCAATTATTTACTTTTTTATCTTTCTTCCTTCTCTCTCTTTCTCTCTCTCTTTTCACATTTCTTTCTTCTTCCTCAATAATTTGATGTTAAGGTTTTTTTTTACCAAGATTTCCAATGGGTTTCATATTTTAATGCAAGCCATGCCCAGGACAACTAGATCTGGAATAATTCAATGAATTCTAATCTTTCAAATTATTTAAAAATTTTGGAGGGAAAAAAAATAAAAGGAGGTTCATGAAAACTCCAGTTTGATCTTTCTATTCATGATCTCTTAGAAAAAATAATTAATTTCGTTTTTGTCATGGATGGCTAAAGATGTGCAAATAGCAAGGATTAGGAAGGTTTAAATCTAGTTTATATTGACTAATTAAAATTTCTGCAAAGATGATCCAGACGGTTCTTAGTTTACTCTTAACATGAATTAAAATATTGAATTTCTGAGAATCATTTGGTCTGTCATGCATTAAGGCTAAAAACCTTCCAATCATTAAAGATAAATATAAAATTAATCTTTAAAACCAATCCCTTTTTCCTGCAAAAACTAAATACCCTAATCAAAATTGTACAATTTTTTTTTCTAGGTTTGCTTTTGAAATCTAACTTGCTGATTATATTTCAAGATTGATGAAAGACTTGAAAGGGCTTCAAGTCTTTGCATATTTCTATGGAGGACGGCTATGTTTTTGCAAGGTTTAATGAAAGGATCATGCCAGAAACCAAGTTTAATGCATCTTTGATAAATGAGTAGCATTTTTTAGAAGTTTTATTATTTATCTGCATACTTTGAATCTTGAAAAGTCCGACCTTACTGTTGGATTTTGATTCAGGAGTACTTTGATAGAGAAGAAGAAAGAAATATTACATTATTGGGAATGAAAGAAACAAAACAGGGAAAAGGGAAGAAGAAAAAAAAATGAATAAAAAAAAGGAAAAAGAATAGATTAAAAGAAAATAAATAAAAAAGTAAAAAAGAAATCCAAAAGTTCATACGATGTGTCAACTTCTCATTGGCTGGAAAAAAATTTTAACTGGTGTAATGGTTTGGGGTAAAATGAGTAACAGAAGAATAGTTTAGATATATTTTTTTACTATAAAAAAGTTTAGGTACCAATTTGAGAAAAATGATATCGTTTAGGTATCATTTTATGAATAATCTAATTGATTGCATCCTTTGTTTCCTACGATATGAAGTTGATTTCTAACCTTTGCATCTTTGATTGATTGATGACCTGGTGAAGCCCGTTACGTTGAAGGCTGTGACACTAAAGTAGTTACCGGCCATACTTTGCCGCTTTTAAAAACTGTTATTGTTTCTGCTTGCAGGAACAAAAAACAGTTGGGAAGAAGAATCCAGCCACTCGGCCTCTAGGTATGCTCATAAAAGTGAAGCCACAAGCAAAAAGGGCAAAAACTGAGCCGGAGGAAAAACTCGTAAGTGGAACAAAAGCACCTGATGTTGATAATGTGGAATCACCTAAAAGTGATCCCGATAAGTCCCTTAATGTTGCTAAGACTGGTCTTGTTTCATACAGTGATGAAAGTGAAGATGATGATTAGGATTATTTTATTTTCAATATTACTGGAATTACTATTACTGATATAGTTTATGGAATCTTGTTTCTATCCTATGTGGGCACATGCCCTTTGAAGCACACAATGAATGAACCACTTATCTCTAATTAGGGAAGTTTGAGATCACATAGGAGCTTGATTGGAAAGTGGTTCAAGTTCACTTATTTTTAACAAAATAAGCTGAAGTTTCATATTTAGTTTGCCCCAAAAAAAAAAAAAACAGTATAGAGCATGAGAATTGAGCCTTTCCATTTTTTAATTATAATTATAACCATGCATGTTTTATGGTAAGTTGTGCATGCAAAGTCACGACAATATAGAGTTTTCAGAATTGAGCCTTTCCATTTTCTTGGTTTTTGGTGTAAAAAATTAAAATATCTTCGATTAATATGATTTTTTTAATTATGAAAAAATATTTTATAATTTTTAATAGAGTTAATACTTAATTAACTAGTGATATTAACTTAGTCAAGAGTTTTACTAATAATACAGATAGATATGAATTGATGGAGATAATAAATTGTGCATATAAAAAATGTATAAAAATATTAAAATAAAATTTTAAGTGAGTAGTAAATTTAAGGTTTTACTAATTCAATTGGTGTGGGTTTAAATATTAATATATGTATATTTTCCTTTATTTTTGTTAAAATAAAAAGATTAAGATGCCATCGATTATTATGATTTATTTTATTTTCGTAATGATATTTTTATAATTTTTGACCGAGTTGGTATCCGATTAATCAATGATATCAATTCAGTCATGGGTTTAATTAATAGGATATATAAATGATAATAATATTTACTCTTTTGTCATATTATTATTTTAACCAAGTAGTCAAGATCGTATCGATAAACATGCAATATTGTCATGTTTTAGTGTATTGTTTTGAAATTATGTGTTTTTTAAATATTATATATATTATATACATGTAAAATATAGCTCAATTGCATACATATAAATCTATTTATATGAAAATATTAATTTTAAAATCATTAATTTCATTCAATAACTTAATTTAATGGAGAAATTGTTTTATGGATCATTTTCATCACATCATTTATGGTTCCTTTACAATTATTTAATAACATTTCAATAATTTTTTCATGTTCTTGATACATAATTTTGATAATTTTTTATCTTGAACCTTGAACTCTAAATTTCAAACTTGAATCTCACACCTTAAACCCGATCTTTAGACTTTAAACTCCAAACCATGAATAATATAATGAAAAGAATCCATAAAATAATTTTTCAGTTATACAACGAAAATGGATGTAAATTATATGGCTAACTCTATCCACTTATACAAACATAAATCCTATTCCACTCATCAAACCCTAACTTTATAGGTCATTTGCAGACTATTCTACTTGCATTAAATTGTGTATATGATCAAGATTTTTAAATTTTAACATCTTTTATTTTAATTTTTAATGAAATCAAATTTATAAAATATATTTAAATTTTATTTTATTCAAAACTATAAATTATTATATGGTTTAAAACTTGATTTTTTTTCTATTTCGCCGTTTACGACTTTCAACCATTATTTTTATTTTTTACCTTCAGTTTGCCCAAACATGCTAATTTAAAAAGGTAAAATTTTATGAATGGTCATTGTGCCACTTTTTTTCTTTTTTGCAAATTTAATCTTTCTATTAAAATTTTATAATTTTTGTTCCTCTAATTTTCTTTATATGTGATTTCAAAGGTAATTTTTTTACTATTTTTAGAACATATGGAATATATCACTTGGCATTTTTTTAGGTAAAATGCATAAGCTTCATTAATTAGGAAAACCGATCAAAGTAGAAACGAAATTCTATAGTCATCAAGCTTACTTAATACATCCCTCATCATTCCCCTCGATTTTAGTCGAAATATGTTTTAAAAAATAAGTCACGTTGAATTATTTGACAGATTAATGAAAACAATTGATGTCAAGATTAAAAATACACGTTTCAAATAGTTAAAAATTAGAAATGACCAAATTACATAGAGGGACTAAATATGTAAAAATGCATAGTATAAAAATTTTATATAGTATTTGATCTTAGAAAGTTTAAATTTTAGGGTTTTCTTTACACATTGCATAACTCATAATAAGAAAGTATTAAAAAATACATATCAAGGTCAATTAAAAGATGTGTTGATAGGAATAGCGCTTTTAACACAATTCTTTTTTTTTTTTGAATTATAAGAGGAGAGCAAAGCTTTAATAGTAAAATAATCAGTACGATTCGAACCTAAACCACATATGAAACGGTGAACATCCTAATCATCAGGCCAACAAACGGAGTTTTTCTAGCACATATCTTTACTTCCTTACTTTTATAGGCCCACATGGGGGCATATGGTAGAATGAATAATTAACCTCTTCCTTAATTCATCTCTAGTAAGAATACATCTAATGAAAATTTTCCATGGAGGGAAACTATAAGTTTGAAGGTCTGTAATACCCATAGATTCTTCTATCTTTGATTTGTTTGTTCATATATATATATATATATATATATATATATGTATGATTTCGGCATTGTCTTCATTGGAGTTAGTAGGTCGATTTTATCGAAAATATTCCTTTTCCAATTTTCTTTCCATACCAATTTATCTTCTCCCCCATATGTTGTTGAATAATATTACGTATATTTGTATTAGATATCTATCATTCCATGATTTACCATCCTATTTCATTAAAGTTTTAAAGGTTCTTTACGAGTTAACAAATATTGAATTAGAAATGAGGGGCGCAATTGATTTCATTTTAACCCAAGATTGTGTTCTTTTCATAATTCAAATGTTTATACCTAAATTACACTTACATACATCCCTTCCTACTAAAATGCATTAGGAAAGGTGTTTAAGGAGAATTTTTCATTTTATCAAAGTTTTTAAAATTCAAAAATTATTTTTTAGGTATGATAATAAAGAGTTTCAAAATTTATTATAATTAATTCAAAACTCATGATCCCATTATAAAATAAAAATTCAAAACATTATTGTTATTTAATTATAATATATTTTTATATTTTTATGATTAAAAATATTTTATACTTTTGCAAATATAAAGATACCCATTTTCTATATATTTTATATTATTTACTTTTAATATAATTATTCTTATTTTATATTCTCATATAATCTTCATAATTTTTTAAAATAATATTCAAAATGAAACAAACACAAAATTGACATTTGAAAATATTAATAATTTTTAATGAATTACAGACAATAGAACAAAACATTAATATTAAATGTGACTAATGCGACTCAATTTAAATCACACTTAGGACAATAAATACTTTTAACTATCATGCCATTACATGGTGTTCAAAATACTAATATTTTTAAATCTCCATAAATTTAACACAAACACACTCTTAATTAGACATGTTCATGGGTCGGGCTACAAATGTGGGAGGGTTTGGACAAAAATATAAGCCCGAAAAATGAGCTTGAATAAAAAAATAATGCTCGTTTAAAAAACAAGGCAAGCCTTTGGTAAGGCATTTTGGCCCGGCCCGGCCCGAATTCACTGAAGGATAAAAAAATATTTTTTTAAAAAAATATTATTTTCTTATTATTTTCTCCCTATTTTGCTACCATTTTACTATTATGTTGCTACTATTTTGTTATTATTTGGATATTATATAAAACTTATTTTATTGTTAATTTAGTTATTATTTTAAAGACATTTATTAATTTTATTATTATTTTAGAGGCATTTGTTTATTAAGTTGCATCTATATTAGTATTATTTAAGTATGCATTTTTAATTTGTTGGGAAATATTTTTTAATTTTTAGTATTTTTATGTATTATATGTATTTTAAAATTATATAAAAATAAAATAAAAATTAATATAAATGACCGAATCAAGCCTGGATTTTAACATTTTTATCAGGGTCGAGCTTGACTAAAATTTTATATCCACTTTTTAAGCGAGCCAAGCCCAAAATGTAACAAATAAACTTAAATTTTTAGTTAAATCCGGGCCAAACATATCCCGACTCGATCCATGCTCACCTCTAGCCTTGCACACCTCTACCCTTAACTATAGGGTTATAGCCACTAACATTCAATATAATAATTGTTTGGCCTTTGGGCTTTTACAATACAAACACCTAAAAACGCACAGGCCACATTGAACAATGTACAAAGCTTCAATGGTTGGCTTGCACGCTTAGCACTCACAGCATTTCACGGTTTACACCATTTTCTCTTTCAGATTTGCTTTAATTTTACCATCACTTTAGACCCATAAAAGAAGAAAACAGGAAGGAAACAACGAAAGAACCCATCGTTGTTGCTGCAGAAATCTCAAAAGGGCATGGCCTCAACCGAGAGTTCCAGATCTTCAACTGCTGGCTCTCCCGATTCATACATAGGCAGCTTGATAAGCTTGACGTCCAAGTCTGAAATCAGATATGAAGGTGTTCTGTTTAATATCAACACTGAAGAATCCAGCATCGGCTTGAGAAATGGTAAAATGAAATTTTAATTTTTTTCTTTTCTGGGTTTTATTTTTGGGTTTTTTTTAAAAAAAAAAATTTAAGCTCTATTGTGGATTTTACTTTGTGGGTTTTCTACATTAAGGTGAAATGGATTTTGGGATGCTTTGAAAAGTTTTACTTTTTTTCTAGAAAAAAATTTCTTTAAGTTGTTTGTTGGGTCATTGGGTGTAATAAATAAAAAGTTTTAAAGTGAGATGCATGTTGACTGTTTAAACAACTGGTTTTTAGTTAAGCAAGTCACTAGACTATATAACTAGAGGTCTGGACTGTAGAAAGCAATGTCAAATCAAGTGGGTGATTTAGAGATGCCAAAAAAAAGGGACTGTTATAAGGCTGACAACATATGGAAAAATAGCTGATTTTTTGTTTTCTGATGAACTTTCAAACATTTTGTGTAAATCTATATTTGTAGGACCTGTAAAATGTGGATAATATAATTAATAGTGCTGTCTGCCAGCAAAGTTACTACATATCACAGCATTTATTGTATTTTTAACATAACATCTGTATAATGCATAAGAATTTTGGATTATACTTCTCTTTACACAACTATGCATTTGCAATTAAGTTGGCATTGCTCAATTTCGCCATAATAAGGGGTTTTGAATTGTTATGTTTTGTAAAAATAGCTAATGATTGTATAAAGAACATTGAAGGTTGTTGGGAATTTACTTGAAAAAATAAGTGAATAATAAGGGAAGGGTTAAGTATTGGCAGTGATAATTGAAAGAGTTTGGTATTAGTATTTACATAGATTGCTACACTAAAAAGAATACTTCCTCCTCCACAAAAAAAGGCATTGTATATGTTATGAAATGATAGAGCTCGGTGTAAACATCTACATGATATTGCCTCTTTCAGGCTAGAGAAGAGTATGGCTGTTAGAGCTTCAAATCTGAGTCTGCTGCTTCCGATGTTATTGCTGTGCTTATGGTTAAGAAAGGCCTAGTCTGTGTTTTAGTGACTATTCTTGTATACTTGGGGTTTTAAGATGCGACTATATCCTTCCTCTAAATAACTTCTGTTCCTTTAACATCGCAGTAAGGTCATTTGGAACGGAAGGGCGGAAAAAAGATGGTCCACAAGTGCCAGCAAGTGATAAAATTTATGAATATATACTGTTCCGTGGAAGTGACATCAAGGTAGTCCAAATATTATTTGAACTAATGCACATTAATAGAGATGTTACCTACCTTTTATGAAGTTTTGCTTTCGATATTGATCGTAGACAAAGAATCGGACTTTGAATTTGAATGTTGGCTGTAAAAGGCTTTTTTTAGGAAACATTCAATTGCTGTAGAGTAGCAAGGCTTTTCTCTGATTGCAAATATCTTCTTTTGGTTTAGTTATGGTGTCATAAGTTGTTCATTTGCTATCTAGACTAGGGCCAAAAGAGGCCAAAAAAAAAAATGCAAAAATTGTTTTATTGCTTGATCACCCTTCTATTATTGCATGTAAATTTGTTAGAAGGTTCTTCTGGTCCATACCAAAATACTTTCCAAGTTTTTCTTGGTGTTTTAAATTCATTCAACAAAACTATTGTAAAATCTTTATGAAATGAAATTTTATCTCTCATCATATTTGTATAACTATTCACTATGGTATTATATAGCCACAATGCAATCACACCAACAATTTTGAGCATTTTTTTTTATTTTTATTTTCGAAAGAGGAGATTTCTTGGTAGAATTGGTCTTTTGATAATGTGTTGCCTAATTGTAGCACACATAATATCTCAGCAGCCATTAGTGTATGGTTTCACCATGGCATTGATTAAAACTATGTTATTATTATTATTATTAACTTTTGGCTTTCATTTTGCCAAGGTTCATGAAATTTGGACAATGTTGTATATTCCTAAGAATGTCTTAGGATTGTCACTGATATGTACCTGGAGCTCAGTCTGGTCAGCAGTAGGTTTTGGTGCGCCATTTATTGATACTTGACTTGTAGACCTTTTATGAGTGACCGGATAAGTAAAATTAATCTTTTCTGCCTAAGCTTATATTGTTATTGAAAGTTGTAGTTGCTCTACTAGGCGAGTGTTCAGATTTCACACCATTAAATGCAATGTTTTAAATTTATCTGCACAAGAGTTAAAAAAAAAAAAAAAAGATTTTCCTGTACTAAAAACAGTTTAATATAGTTGCCGCATTTGCTAGATTACAGTTTGGTGCCATATACTTTCAGTGAAGATAGAAAATTTCTTGTTCTTCTAAATTATATATGCCTATTATCAGTATTAGTGCCTTAATCGTCTCATTTTTCTTGTTCTGCATTTGTTTTTCAGGACTTGCAGGTTAAATCTTCACCACCACCAGTTCAGACTCCGGCACCTATACACAATGATCCTGCTATTATACAGGTGGAGAAAAGAAAATGGTTCTTATCTATTATTGTATTGTACTACCATAAATAGCTTTTTTCTTTTTTTTTTAAACCGTTAATATTACCTTGGATTTGAGTTTTATGGATCAAATTTATATGGAATGATATTTAAAATACTTATGCATCTGAAGTTCATAGCTAGTATTGTACTTTCTAGTGAAGAAAGAGCCAAAATACTTTGTTTTTTCTTCCCGATGGTTTCCATTTTCTTGTATTTAGGATATTCTAGGCATTTGAATTTGGTTTAGAGTTTAGCTTGTCTGCACCAATGTTATTTCTGTTAGTCTTTTTGAACAATTACTTGTGAAGAATTTGGAAAATTGATATGAGATTTTGTTCTTTCTGTTAGTTCTTATTGGTTTTTGCTCCTAGTTCTCTCATTTCTCCAATTTCCTTTATTTCTTCGCCCTTCTCCTTGATTTCCCTCTAAATTCCCTTTCCTCAATCCTTCCCATCATTTTGCTTAAGTTGTCTTATCTTTTGCTAAGATGCATAGATATGTGTAATCAAATTAATTTGAGGCTAGCTCTGAGATTATTTTTTACCGTCACTTTCAGTTTCAGATAGCATTATGAATTTGCATTTTGAGAATCCAATTTTATTATTTCAAGGTTCAATTAGATTCTTCTGTATTAGTCAATTTGTCTGACATTTGTTGGATTCCTTTCTTTTGCAGTCTCACTATCCCCAATTAGCAATTGCATCCACTAGCTTGCCTTCTTCTGGTTCAGGATCTATGCAAGATATGGGTTCCCAAACTTCGTCTATAGGACTGACAAGGCCACCATTTCAAGGCAATCTTCCATTATATCAACCTGGTGCAAATTTAGGTCCATGGGGTTCACCAGCTGCTCCAACCACAAATAGTGGGCTCTCCATACCGATGTACTGGCAGGGTTACTATGGGTCCGCAAATGGTCTTCCTCCACAGCAGCAACCTTTGCTCCAACCCCCACCTGGCTTGTCAATGCCATCTTCCATGCAGCAACCTATGCAATATCCAGCCATGAATGCGTCTTTACCAGCTGCAGCTTCTAATTTGCCAGGTTCTCAGTTACCTGAAAACACTCCCCTTTTGCTGCCACCCTTTGGTACAGGCACACCGAATTTGCAATCTTCCGGTCCTCCAGCACAGTCTTCTAATGTAGCTTCGGACTCATTAACTAGTTTGAATCAAGGTAGGGCCTCTGCTTTAACTCTTCCTACTGCAGCTCCAAGTAGTAGCTTGCCACTGGTACCTCCATCAAGTACTGCTTTAGATAAAACTGCTGTCGTGTTGCCCTTTTCTGAAAAAACTAAGACAGTTCCTGATCCTGTAATGCCATTCAAAGGCATGGCTGATTCTGCTTCCTCCACCATTGGGACAACAAGTTCAGTTTTAAATGATGGGATGCTTCCTTCATTAGTAACCCCAGGCCAGCTTTTACAACCAGGACTGGTCCCAGCATCTTTGTCTATGTGTTCACAAACAGCTCAGAAGGATGTGGAAGTTGTTCATGTGTCATCTCCAGAACTGACAACATCAGCCCCTGCACTAGCACCTGGGCCTGCAAAAGCATCACAACCTGTGTTAGCACAAGCACCGCAATCATTGTCGGCACAAGCAGCGCCACCATTATTAGCACAAGCACCACCACAACCATCAAAAACAGAAGGACAGGAACCTATATTGCCTTCGCCTTCACCCTCTGATCATAAGGTATTGTTTCTGTTTTGCAAAGTGACTTGATGCCACTGAACTTATATTGCTAAATTCTTGAAAGGAATTTCAGCCTATTGACCCCTCTCGAACAATGGGCTAAGTTCCTATTAAATATATATTCATTGAAATATGAAATGTTTTCCCTTGAGTAATATATTATCGAATACACATTCTGACTAGCCATTCAATTTATCTCTTGTTTCTGACAGATGAGAGATTATATTACCAGGTTTCTTTAGTTGTAGCTAGTTTGACCAGTGGTTATTATTGCTTTATTCTTCTAAATACTTAGGATGCTTACTTTTAATTATACATATATATAATGGTTTGAAATGTTTATACACTGATATGCACTTTTCCCCCTTTTTGATGTATATTCTGTTGGGTCTTCACTACCCTTCTAGCTACATGGAGCTCCAATGCATGCTCATCAGTATCATAATTATAGAGGAGGCCGTGAAAGAGGACGAGGAAGAGGAAGAGGAAGAGGAAATGAGGTACATTTTCTGTTTCTTTGCATTGCCAGATTGTTGTTAAAATGTGGTGGCAATACTAGTATTCTGAGCGTGAGTTGGCCAAGTTCTTGTCTATAAGGAAAAATGCCTTGAATGGGAGTTTCAGAAAGTTTCTGGAATAGCACTCAATGCTTAACAAAATGTTTTAATTTGAATATCACCCTATATCAGGGAAACTAATTGAAACGTTCTGAAGTTTTGGGATAATAGAAAACTTATTTCCATCTATTTGTTCCTAAATAACAGTTAGCGTGAGCAGACCTATAATACCCCTTCACCCCACAGGAATTCAGTCAAACTTTCGATATTTCAAAACATGAATAACTTGATAGAGTCATCGTCTCTATACCTTAACTTGATTGCCCTGCCTTCTTATTTCATCATTCAAACCTTTCCCCTTTTACAAAAAAAATTAAACTTGACTGGGTTAGAATTATAGTAGATTGATTGCAAAGAAACCATGATTTTTTTTTTTTTCAAATGAAATTCCAGATTCACCAAAAGGATCTGGTTTGATATGCTTGGATGGTCTAAAACATATGGAAGCGATGCATGAGAGCATATGCTTGTCTGACACTTGTCTTTGTTCCCCTCGTGTGATTGTGAGAATATGTTGTTTTCCAGATTGCACAGTATCATTTCAGTCGGTTTAATTTGATTATTTCACTCTAAAAGGTTGAGATAAAACAAACAGTTAAAAGATTTTTAAGATATGCAATGGTGTACTCTTGCTGTAGTACCACCGTGGTATTGACTGATATTGGTATTGTAACTTTTTAAGTATTTTGAGTTTTATGATTCATATAATATTTATTTTCTTATGGTAGAAATTTCGAAGATTACATAAAAAAGAGGAAAAAAAGGTCCAAAGTCTTAAACAATTTTGGTTTACTGAACCCTTCAAGATAATGATATTACCAAGCAAGTCCCCCTATAGGAAAATACACATGAAAACTACGGCTTATTGCTTATCAAATTGCCCCTTTAAAAGCTTTATTCCATTGTTTATTACTTTGCTAAACATGGGTGAACTTATAAGGACCATGACTTTTATAATCCAATGGCTGTGGCTTGTTAGTAATGTCAACATTTGGTACTGCAGATTTCACGTTCGGCAACCAAATTTACAGAAGAATTTGACTTCATGGCAATGAACGAGAAATTTAACAAGGATGAAGTTTGGGGTCATCTTGGAAAAAGTAGCCGAGCTAAGGAAGATGCTGATGATTTACAAAATGAAGATAGTGTTGAATCCTCGCAAGTTGAGGTTAAGGTAAGAGCTCGCCAGCGCACGTGCATGTTGGTGCCAAACAAGTTTCCATAATTTGGTTCACAAATTCCATTTGTTCCTTATATATTTTCTTCTTTTGCAGCCTGTATATGTCAAGGATGACTTTTTTGATTCCTTGTCCTGTGATTCTCTTGGTGGTGGGTCACGGAATGGGAGGACTAGATTTTCAGAGCAAATGAGGAGGGATACAGAGGTACTATATTCCATTGCTTTATTCACATCATAGGAGTATTAAAATGTTTTTATGTATGCATGCTTGCATGGAGTAAAAATAACCTTATGACTGCTTACTCTAGGCACTAGAATCTTTTATATTGCCAGAGGTGCAAGACGCAAAAAAAGCACTTGATTGGTGTACGTGTCTGTATATATAAAATAAGTTTAAGATACGTTTTCCTTTTAAAGAATTATTGTAGAAAAAAGGGAAATTTTCTTTTCCTTTTGTTGACCATAGTTAACAGGAGTAATTGGAATTTAGACTTTGACCAAAGTAGTAACAACAGTTAAAACATACTTGTTTAAGGCTTCTAGGCCTGTAATGCATTTGCATATATCTCTGGCACAGTATATGATAATGCATTTGATTCTTCAACATGATCTCTTGATAAAATTTTCTCCTTACAATACCTATATAGACCTTTGGTGATTTCCCAAGGCATCGTGGCGGTAGAGGTGGCCGGGGACCTTTCCATGGTGGTCGAGCTAGAGGTTCTTATTACGGAAGAGGCTATGGTTATGGTGGAAGAGGTAGGGGATACGGCACAGAAAATCGTACCAACTAGTTAGCAGCTGGGAATTGAGTACAATTAGTAAGATCAAAACTATTACCAAGAATGTATGAACGTGCAAGACCAAATTAAAAGATTGGCCTTTGAATGTACTCCTATAATGGGTTGCTGCTTTTAGGATTCAGACTAATGAACTATATAAAATAAAACCAATCCCAAAAGACAGATAATGGATTTCCATTGCACTGCTAGGTTTTGAATGGTTGGTTAATGTGAGGGTCATTTGTTATGTTAAACCCAGTGTTTTTATTTTGTCTATTTAACATTATTCTGTATTAGGACATACACTAGCCAAGGAGTAAAAGACAAGATTTGGTTGCTTTGGTTTACTTTAGTTACCTAATTTTTTTTTTCTTTTCTGTTTTAACATAGAAGATCACTATGGCTGTCTAATTTAATTTATACATATATTCATTTATTATTATTATTTAATAATTTGATCATATCTGTTCTTTTTGATATAATGCTTAAAAGTACTCATAAATCTCTCTCTAACTCATAAGTAGGAGATTAATGCGTTTCAGTGCACTTGAAGTCATGTTCTCTTGCATTGACAATAATGTCTATCCTAATTTTAATTACTTTTAATAATTCATTTGTATATAGACTTGAAATTTTCATTGTTTGGCAAGGTGACAACTACAATGAATATTTTCTTGAAATGATGTCAACCATTGGATAAATGAGAATAAATCTCAATCCTTAAACATGTTAAATCAGCCTTTGATGATGGAAACTTTGAATTTTGATGCTATTTTTTTTGTACTGTTTGGCAAAATAAGAATAAAAATATTAAAAATTTGAAGGATTTGAAGGAGGAATCTTAAATGGCTAAAATTCTTGTTAAATTTAAACTTTAAAAATGAAATTTGCGAAAATTTTCAATTTTTAATAAAATATTAATATTTATTATATTTCTTTTTTATGAGTGTTATACTAAAGAAATTAAGTTTAAATAAGTTATTCGGCCTACGAGGAAGAAATCTCTACAATAGACAATTGTCACATAACGAACAACTAATAGATCCTTATCAAGAGCTGACAATTATACCCGCTAAGGATGGATGAGAACAAGTGATTACAGGTTGAACTCAATCATGAATAAGTAACAGTTAAACTTTAGGCCTTATGCACATTTATGCAACCTAGGCTTCCAAAACGCCACTAGTAATTTACCCTCTAGTAGGTTTCCATAACGAGTGGGGTATATTCATTCTCAGGTACGAGCTCACATAATAGTCATATTCCCTGGCTGTTAATACAAATCCTTCTCATCAACCCCATAGGGTCGTTAGAGCAAACTCAAGTTCCAGGCCAACTTTTGATCGTCGAAGCAACATCTACTGTGCAAGCCCCAAACCTTAAGTAACCATATCACGATGATTACAAGTGGTTAGATGCAAAGCACAATCTTATTTCCTTTTTAATCCTTCAATTTGAAGTATTGCATAAAATCAAGCCACATATAATGGAACCACAAATCCCACAGATCGCTTAAACCACTTTAGAGCATTTCATGACCTTGGAGGTATGGTTTTTATGCAGTATAGTGCCATTTTTCCTACTATTCTCAAAGGACTTGGAGGCACTCTTTAATGTCGGGCTCTATAGTAAACTTTGACCAACTTAGCTGCAATTAAAGCACAGTTTGGTAGCTGTTGAACTGCAATGGGTGTTAAAGTAAAACCTTGAGGAAACCTTGCGAGAATATACATGGAAGGATTTAGCATTGGCACATTAAAAAATTCTTGTGGATAACGAAAGTGCTATTGATATTTTTCTATGGGGAGCTTTCTTTAAGATGGGATTTTTATAAAGAAAACTTGAACCTAACACCACTAATATTTGGTTTGGCCAACCATCCTATACTTGTCAAAGGTTCACTTATGCTTTCGGAGATCATTAGAGACACTGATAATACTTTGACTCGGCTCATAGAGTTCCTGATGGTCGATCAACCCTTTACCTCCAATGCTATCTTTGGAAGACCTCTTATGAACCGTACTCATATAGTCACTGCTATTTACTTCCTCATATCTAACTTTTTTACCCATGTATGAGTTATGTGATCCAACCAGAAGCATTGCCATATGACATCGATTGAGATGACTTTAAAAGAAATGATTTCACAATTTTGACAGCTTCAGCCTATAAAATAGCTCCATCAACTTCATGAAAAACTCAAGAGCCAGTCCAACAGAATTCACTCAACAATCAAGTGATGCAACTACATTTGCTTTACGATGGAGTGAGAAAATTGTGCTTGGAGTGAGAATTCACTCAACAATCAAGTGATACAAGCTACACTAGTCTCAACCAATCACGAATAAGAGGGTATGGTTGAACCTCAAGCCTTCGTGCACTCTCATGCAACTTTTAGACCCCATTAACACCCCAAATATAAAAGATTCAAGTATAATCATTTTGATGTATGAGCTCACAGGATACCCATTATCCTTTTAAGCTTATTTTTCATCACTTACTTAGCGTTAGAGACCATCTTAAAGCACAAGCTTCAACGCCATCCACAGCCTTATCTTTCGTCTTGCAAGCCCTTTAAGTTCTTCCGCCCAAATCCCTTCAACCCAATGTCATTTAAGAATGACTAGAGCAATAAAATTACTTTTAACAATTCTAATTACAAAACTAGTCTCTGTATATGTTTTAATTTACCCATATTACAGCATTATTATTTTGTTTTTAATAATTATTTATCCATTATATTTATTTTATCAAATTTAAATATTTAAATTTTCTAAAAATAATATCAATTGAGTATTAACTTAACTAGTATAAATATTGTGACCAATGTAAAAGGACGTAAATTGAGTATATTAAAGTACATTATCTTTTTATTTATGAGTTAAAGAAAAGCTTTAAGTAATTTTAAGTCTTATATATAAAAAAAAAACTAAATACGATCAGAACTTATAATGAAATTATATTTTCTAAGAGAAGATAAGAGGTATTATTCCATGGCAGAATAAAATCAGACTCTTCTGGGGAAAAAAAAGAGTCAAATTTGCAGCAAAATCATCCCTTTGATACCTCAAGGGAGGAAAAAGAACAAACCATGGCTTGTCTACAATATATATGAGATAGGATCAATTCTGCCCGGAGAGGCGAACGGATTGCACTCTTCACTGAGTCAGTTTAAGAGGAAAAAAGGAGAAAAAAAAATAACACAGGAAACCATGTCAGCCTATAGCCTTATTCCATGAAGAAAGAACAGAGGAAAGAACATGTGAAAAAAAAAAAATTCTATCCTTATTGTTCCGTTGCGATTGACCAGAATGATGGTCGACAACTTGAGCAAAATTGTGGAAAATCCTCTGGAATACATTTACGAGCCGTCTTGAACTACGACCACAGGTGATCTCTTCTATATTCTCTCACAATGACAGGCACACTTGTGGGTGGAATCTAAAACAAGAAAAAGCAGCTTGATTTACAACTACTTGCAACAAAAATCAGGCATTTATAGTTTGCGTACATAATGAACGTTACTGCAATTGATTGCGGTAACTATTAGCCGTGAATATTGATGATGGTGAGGGTTAAAACTGAAAATAGAGACCATAACAGCCACTGCTTAAACCTGGACATAAAATAATAAGGCAAGTAGCAAGGCTGGGAAAGAAAAATGCCCCGACTTTAAAGGATATTCAGTGGTTCTAAATAATGACAACTCCTATTAAGTTTTCCTTGAGTCGTAATCCAAATATGTTACTTTTTAAAACTAAAAGACGCATTATAAAATCATAACTTACCATGCCATAATCTGTGATTACCATGGAGACATAATCTGAAGGTGTTGCATCATAGCTGTGAATGAAAATTTTCAGAATTGTCAGCTTTTAGAAGATACACGTAGCTCTACATTCATCGAATTATAAAAACTTACATTAAATTCAGAAGCTGCAGATTTTCTTGATTGACCAAACCATCTAAGTAGTTAATCTCCTCTCTGCCTTGAACCTTTGAAATGGCATCTGGGTTACCTGCAACAGATGGAACAGACACCTAAGCCACATCCATTTCAGAGATCAAAGGAAACAAGTGTAGACCTAGCAAAAATTGACTCTAAAATCTACTTCCAGAAGTTCCTACCAAGCTCGTTAAAACATATGGAATCAAGCTGCACCCTTTCGTGAAATTTATATGCTTCACAACACACTAATACAGGTACACGGAATGCATGAGCAACCATAGCAACACAAGCAGTCCCAACTCTCGAGTAAACTGTTCCATTAGACAAGACCGATGAAGCACCCAGAAAAACTCGAGTAACGTCTTGCATTATACAAGAAACAGCATTTACATGTGTGTATGTACAGCTAAGGCCCTTCCTCACCAACCTACGTAGTAAGAGTTGCCCTTCAAGCTTTGGGCGAGAGTCGACCACTACAACACGGAAGTGTTTGCCGAGCTCATGGGCATGCAATAAAATCATCTCAACCACAGAGGATGCACCATATGTGAGAAGAACGTCACCATCTCGAATCTTTGTAACAGCATGTTTGACTATTACCTTTTCAGAAAGGATGATCTTTTCATTTATGAAACGATCAATATCCAACATAAGCGTAGATTTTGCTTCTGATTCAGACAGAGCCAATGGTAATTTTGCAATTCGATTCTTTAGAAACTTAATTGCATTGCCCATACTAATTGAGAGTGGCCTGCATTCAATCAAGAAAGAAACGTAACTACTAATCCTTGCAGTTAAGTCTCTAATTAGAGTTTTCTCTGGTGGAGTTGAGTAATCTTTGATAGCCTCTTTGAACGCTTGAAACATCGCAATACAACGTGCATTGCCACCACGAATATCCCCAGACAAATACTGCAACCCAACCTGACAATACCAATGAAAACCCAAATGAAACAAAAATTCAACAATTCTTTTACCTCTTTTACACATTGATCAAAAATAGCTGATATGCTAATAAAAACCACAGAGATGCTCCCAATCATGTGGATAAGCTGAAGTAAAAAACAGTAAAGCAAGATTTTCCGAGAACATATTACTGTAGGTAAGATAGCAATCTATAATTAAGGATTACTATTCTATATACCATGGTGGAACTTTTAGATTCTACACAAGGTTTTATATGATTGCCAAGTCTGTTTAATAATTAAACAATTATCTTTTAAATGTATCCTGTTAAAAAGACAGCCACTACCAGTCATGCACATGCATGTATGTATGTATGTATGTGGATATATTTCATTTATGTATGTATGTATGCATGGATGGATGTGTGTGTATGCATGTGTGTATGTCTGTATGCATGTATGTATGTATGTATGTATGTGCGTGTGTGTATGTATGTGTGTGTGTGGGTGCATGTGAACTGTTTTCCATGTCCAAAATAGAACATCAAGTTGGTAGGAATACCTTGTACACAGCAGGGTGCATTGGATCGAGTTCAAAAAACTTAGTCTCTAAATCAGGAAGCTGTGTTCCGTGTTCGTACTGAGGCAAATGCCTGAACAGTTCCACTCTATTCCTAGCTTCAGTTTGTTTTACAACAGCACGCTTTTTGGCTTTCTCTACCCGGCTTTTATCATCATATTGCATTCGAGGATGAGGAGCATCTTTCTTCCTATCTTTCTCAGGTGCACGATCACCTCCCTTCTTCTCAGAAGCTGCAACTTGAGAACCATCATTCTTTTGGGAAGAAGGTTTTGTTGCTTTACTTGGTTTTGTATTTGCTGAGGTCACAACCTTAGATGCAGCACTTGATGCCTTAGTTCCTTCAGCTAGAAACACATAGTGATCAACAGGAACAAAGTTATTGAGGATTTGTTCGAAGGTGAAGTACACAAGATAAATTGTAACCATAGGTCAACAATACACTCATTAGGTTGAGTCCTGTTTAGAGAAAATAATGTATTAGATTTACACAGAAAAAGCCATGCAATGAAAATGCAAGCATGATTCAAGAGCATGAAGCCATTTAACAAAGCTCGTGAGCTATGTTGCTTCAACTCTTCGTTTTTCGTGAAACGCCTGTGTCTAACAATTGTGTCTGAAACATTTTTGGACAAGGGTACTGGGATATGATCCTCCAAAGACAGTCCAAATACATGAAAAAACTTGGAAAAAAAATTAATATACCCATGTAAGGCACATACCCGTATCCAACACTCACACTTGAGTCCGAGTAACATAAGCAACATGTACCTTTTGCAGCAGCCTTGGCAGCTCGTTGGGCCTCCTGCAGAGCACGTCTTTCAGCTTTAGAAGTTTTCTCTTTCAATGTCTTTGCACTAACAGGTCGATCATTCTGAACTTCAACAGATGCTCCACCAGCCTTCTCTGCAATCAATTTCCCCTTCAGCTTGTAAACACTTCAATTTCACAATTCTTTAGAATAAAAAAAGCAAGACCCAAACACATCCAAAAATACAAGGAAATATTCAGGGTGGGGGCAGAGGCAACAGCTGCCCCCACTAGAATTTTGAAAATTAAATTATTATCTTAGAATGAACTGTTTTCACCTAAATATCTATCTTAGCCAACTCAGCTCACGAGCTACATTAACTCGTTGCAGAAAATATTTGCATTCAGCTCATTTTCTGCAATTCAAGGTCAAGTAATCAATTAATCAATGAACCCAAGTTTGAGTGTTGTAATACTCGGTTCAAGCCTCTTGCAAACCGGTACAGCATTCTAGTTTTTTCTTTATATATATGTATGCAAGTATGTTTACAGTGTTAAAGGACATTGGATATTATTTAGCTTAATTGAGTCAGCTTAAGTAGCTTGATTTATTCTTGAGTCAAGCTCACATTTGATAATCGAAATCTAGTCCAGTTTCAAACTCTCAGTCACTTTGCACTTGGGCTCAAACTTGAGCTGTCTACTTTACTGACTCGAATCAGTTCAATCAGAGCGCTCCTACCTAAACATTCCAGATTCATTAATGCTATGCTTGGGAACATGAACATAAAAAATTGGATTTGGGTACCAATTATTACGTAATTTCTGAAAATAAAATACATGTATTGTATATGAATCGGTAGAGATTCAATATATTATATATTAAACAAGTATAAAAACATGAATTCCAAAATTTCAAATTCATTAGGACATATGAATACGCATCCAACAATTCCATGAATTTGAGAAATAATAATGCATGCAACAGTTATATGTGTTTTATCACACAAATAAAACTAATTTCTAAATCCAAATCCCTTTTTTTTTTTAAATTCAAGTCCCGAAATGCAATCACTGACCTAATTTAAATCCCTCCAATAAAGTCCATATTATTTTCAACAAAGAAAAATAACAAAACAAATCAATAATAATGGTTTACCACTTACCAGAAATTCCTGGAGGCAAATTAACCACTGAAACAGTGGTAAGCTCACTCGCGGGTACACTACTCGCCTTGACGCCCGGAAAGGAGGATGGCGATTTTGCGGAAACAACCTTACGACCAGGCGAGAACGACGAAGCCACATCTTCGTTTTCAGGGGGAATGGTTACCGTTTTGGCGGAATACGAGAACGCCTTCGGGGGAGATGTAGCTTGTAGAGCCGTACGAAGGAAATTGTCGGAGTGGTGATGTGCTGGAGGGATCATAACGGGGGAGAGGGAGTTGCCGGAGGGAGACTGATCGTTAACTTGAGTGGGAGACGGAGAGGGAGGTTGGATCGGATCTTGGAAACGTGGAGGATCCGAAATGGAACGTTCGGGTGGTGCCGGTGTAAAGAACCCAACTTGACGGACCTTCGGGTCGCTGACTGTTCGAGCAGTACGGCGAGGGTCCATAGATTGCAAGGGGGAGGGAGGTTTGGGACGTAGGAAATGTAGGTCTTCCTTTTATTTAAGGGGGTTCATGAAGGAAGATTTTCTCGGGAAAATTTTCAGATTTTAGGGTTTTAACGAAAGAGTAATGATATTTTATTTTTCTTTAATAAATTTGTTTCTTTCTCTTATTTTGTCTATTTCCTTTGTTCTTATCTCTAAACCTTTACTTTCTTTGATCTTTCACTTTTCTTTTTCCAATAATTAGATTTGTGGAAATCAAATTACTAATAATATTTTCTTATTTATTTCCAAAGCTCTCAATCTTTTTAGTCGAAAATTAATTAAATTAATATTTTGAGAATTTTTTATCTGAAATACTACTCGTTTTAATTTATAAAGTAATTATATATTTTAAAATATAATTTTTACTTCATTAATTTTTATTACTTTGAGTAGTCAAATTTTGATTTTAATTTCAAATTTAAAATAATTTAAATTCAAATTATTATTTGATTTTGATTTAAAATGATTTTTTAATTTAATTTGTAATATGATAAGCCCGATATTTAATAATTAAATCAGAATAAATATGTAAAATGTAATCAACATGACATAAAAAGATGTGTGCTCTTTTGGTATATTACAAATTGAGAGAGCCGTAAATGGGTTGAAAACTACATAGAAATTGATCATTAAAGGGCCATTGGTAGATTCATTCACCCTCTGTCAAACATCCATGCTCTTTTTCCTCTCACTTCACAAATATCAATATTTTTGTTGTTTTTATGGATTGTGATGAATAGATGATGTCTCTTCATTAGCTCTTTATTTTGTTTTTATTTTGAGAGTATTCAAAATAATAAATAATTTTTATGAATAGTGGAAGTTTCTTTCTTATTTTATACAAGTATTAATTTTATTTTTGCAAATATTTTTAGGGATGAGTTTGTCACATCTTCTTCAATTTAGTGAATACTCAATTCTTCTTTATTATTTTATCTATCACTTTGAACCCTTCAAGGCTAGTTCCCTTATCATGTTAGGTGCTTATAGTCAACCTAAATATGTCTTACTTAAGTTGTGACAAAACAATTTATCAATATATTGTAATGTTCCATTCTTGATACGGCTGAAGTCTTTGTTTGTATTGACCAAACTTGTCTTTCACCGCTAATGGCAAGTTTTGTTGTATCTTTCTTTCTTCCCGAATTGTATGGGCTCGTTCATGAAATGAATGAATTAATTTTTTTTCGGGAAAAAAAATCATTAAAAAATTATATAAATATATATTACATTGAAAGCAATTATAACACAAAATAACACATACTCGATGATGCGACAAATTATTAGAAGTCATTGAATATTTTCAATTAAAGTTCAACATTTTTCGACTCTAACATAATGAACGCAATATGATAACAAAATAATTAAAACGCGAATATTTGCACAAATTGCATTAAAATCTACAAAAAAAATAAATTAGTATCTCAAGATTCATAAGAATATATAATGCTACATCAACCAACTTCATACCATGTGGGATCAATTCTACATGCACCAATCACTAAGGTGCAACCTTAGGCACCAAGTATAAGACTACGTGTATTAATCCCTTACAAAAGTTCTCTCATCTTCATCTTGATTTTCTCATATCTCTTCTTCATTTTCATCTCTCCCATTATCTTACACAATTACCAAGCTCACCCATTGAAAAGCATCGGGGAGTGTTTCAGAGCACAAGCTCTGGCTCCCTTATAGTTTACCTTCGTCTTACAAGAATCTGAAAATTGCTGAGCGCATCTCCATGGCTCAATCCATAACTTGAATAAGGAAAATGTGAAACTATTCTACCTCCATCAACTTGGTATAATGTGGGATCATTCTACATCCACAAACCCGTAAGAAGCAGCCTTAGGGACCAAGTATAAAATTAGAGGTATTAATCCCTTATAAGAGTTCTTTCATCTCTATCATCCCATCTCTCTTCTTCATTTTCACCCACTTACACAATTACTAAGTTCACTTACTGACTTCAGCATCGAAGAACTTTCTAAAGCACAAGTTTCAGAGCCTCCATAATTTACCTTCATCTTGCAAGGATCTGAGAACACACAAGTCCATCTCCAAACTTGATTTGTCTTAGTGAATGAAACAATTGACGTCATCTATGGAAAACGAGCAAATATTCATAGCTAAATCCCCTCAAAGCTCTCTTTTGTTGTTCTTTGCGTTTCATCTCTCTCAATTTTTGTTTTTGAGTTTCTCTCCATATTACTTTTGGGATTTTCCCCCATGTTATGTCTCTCCATTTTGGAGTTTCTCAAGGTTATCTCCATTTTTGGGTTTCTTAAAGCTCCTCTCATATTTGGAACTCTTGAAGTTTTTGGATTTATTAAACAACTTTTTTTCTCAGTAAAATGAGTATCTATTAAAGATAGAATTCTTAAAAGAAAATTACACAACATAAAGCACCAAAATAAAGATCAAATGTACCACAAAATAACATTATAAACAATAATGTAAGAAGGTAAATTAAAAGCAACAACCAAATCTTGTAAGAAGATAAAGGTCAAGTTGCACAATGTCATAAAAATTACTCAACCACCGCTCCTTATAATTCAAGTCACAAGCACATGATGCTAAAACACTATAACCAAATTAGAAACCAAAACCACTCAAGCTAATCCAATGGCAACTCCTATACTTAATTTTTCGATATTGCTCCCAATGACCAATCCCTATTCCAAAAAACCCTTCAAACTAAATTGATGAAAGCTTTTTACCCACTTTGAAAACCAAATAAAAAACACATCCCAAACCAGAAAAAGAATCTCACGTGCACCTTGAAACTCTAAGATAAACATAATCAGTTACCTGTATCGTATTGGATCCGAATCAACTATTGAGGTTGGAAGTTCTGATAACATCTGAGTAGAGTACTTCAAATCATCTTTATACAAAAATCTTATGTTTTGAATCTTCAAAAGAAATGAAAAGAAAAAAGCAAGTTGCTAAAGAACAACAAAAAGTTTATCCTTTCGTTGTTAATTCCAGCAAATAATATTAAGTCATCCATTTCGAAAACGAAAATCTTTCTTTTTTAATTTATTTTTTGAAAGATAAAAGCTAAATTTAAAAGAGATACAGTCAGCACCAACCAAAAGGAGAAGGAAAATAAAAAGTTAAGGACTCATGAAACAATTAAGAATCTAAAAATTTGAGAACTACAGAATAAATAATTTGATTGCCGGCTTCTAAAAAAGATAAATTAAGATAACACAGATTATCCACTAATTTTCAATCTTATTAGGGAAGAAGATACAGATAAAATATTAAAAGGATTAGCTAGCTAGTTAGCATGTAACTAATTAGTTTTTGCTGTTAGGCAATTAGTTAATTATTAAGTATAAGTACAGTACATTAGGTGATAAATAAGAAAAATGAATTTTTCAGTATTTTAACATGGTATCAAATTGCCAGTTATTTCCTATGTTTAACAGCTCCGATCATCGTTTCTGGCGGCTTCCTTTGATTCTTTATTTCCTCTGATTGACAGCTCCAATCATCGTTTCTGACTGGTTCCTTTGGTTCTGTGAGTTTTTTTTTCTTCTTATTAATTTCTGGTTTTGTATTCTTCTTTGCAACATGGTGAGTCTGAGCGCAATGCAAATTGATCCTTTTCATCCCCTGTATCTACATCCCTCCGATACTCCAAGGACTTTATTGGTTTCGCATCAACTCACTGGAGTTGAAAATTATAATATATGGAGTTGTTCAATGCGTATAGCCTTGCTTGCTAAGAACAAAGTTAGTTTTATTTATGGATTTTATTTGTTTGAAGATTCTATAACGGCTTTACAGCCACAATGAGAATGTTGTAATGCTTTAGTGTTATCTTGGATCTTAAATTCTGTCAGCCAAGAACTTTCTACTGGGATAGTTTTTGCATCCAGTGCGGCCCTTGTGTGGTCTGATTTGAAGAAGCGTTTTGATAAGGTGGATGGATCTCAGATTTATTTCTTGCATCAGGAGATTGTATACGCATTCAAGGTACGTCATCTATCTCGATTTATCCCACAAGACTTCAATTGTTGTGGGGAGAATATGATGCTAATGCTCCCCTTGCTCCTTGCACTTGTGAATCTATAAAAACGAATGTTGAAAATTTGAAGCAACAGAGGTTATTCCAGTTTCTTATGGGATTAAATGAGTCTTATTCGATAGTTCGTAGCTAGATTTTGCTTATGAAACCTTTGCCATCAGTAAACCAAGCATATTCCTTGCTTATTCAAGAGGAAGGGCAGCGTCATAATGTTGAAAAAGTCTCGTTGGTTTCTGACTCTATTGTATTATATTCTGGAACATCTAACCAACCAGTGCAGCCTAAAAAATGTTTTAATAGGACTTTGTGATTACTACCATATCAAAGGTCATAAAAAAGAAACATGTTATAAGTTGATTGGCTATTCTGCGGATTTTAAGTTTACAAAGAAGAAGGGAACTTCTGGCAATAGTACAGTTATCATAGAGACAGGTTCGAATTCTGTTTCTGTTGGTAGTGTGAGTTCGAGTTCTTCTCAGGTACCTATGTTTACACCTGAGTAATATCAACAGATTCTAGAGCTGTTGGAAAAATGATCTGGGTTACAAGCATCAGCTCATATGGCAGGTACTAGTTTTGGTCCCTTATCACAGGATTGGATTCTTGACACAGGAGCTACAATCACATGACATTTAATCTTGAGTGTTTGCATTCACCTGCTGAATGTGATTCTCCATGTTTTGTTCAATTGTCAAATGGCAAAACAACCAAAATTGTTCATGTTGGAACTTATTCACTAACTCCCTTGCTTACCGTGTCCAAAGTTTTACATGTACCAGATTTTCACTTTAATCTCTCGTCTGTTTCTCAACTTACTAAAGAACTAAACTGTTATGTTCTTTTTTATCCATATTTTTATCTTATATAGGACATTTGCAGTGGAAAGATGAAGGGGATTGGTAGAGTCAAAGGAAGTCTATACACATTTCATTCACCAACATTTTCATCACCGCAAAATCAGTCTATTCAGTCTTAATTTGTCAATTCTAATTTCAATTCATGTTTGTCATCTAGTTCATTACCACATATATTCAATTCTAGTGTTTTATGGCATGCTCGACTTGGCCATTCTTCCTTAAGTACTATGAATAAAATGTCTCAGTTTGATTCTAATCTCATTAATTGTGATCATGTTAAGCACTGTGGTGTATGTCCTCTTGCAAAGCAATTACATTTACATTTTCCTATTAGTCATACACGAGAACAACAACCTTTCTCTCTTATACATATTGATTTATGGGATGCATATCATGTATCAACACATAGTGGGCATAGATATTTTCTCACACTTGTAGATGACTTCACTAGAATGACATGGGTATATCTTCTTCGTCTTAAAAGTGATACCATAGTTATTTTACAATAGGTTGTTGCCTATGTTTAAAATCATCATTCTACTTCCATTAAAACCATTAGAAGCGACAATGGTTCTAAGTTTTTTATTCATACAGGGAAAGAATTTTTTCCTTCACAGGGAATTGTCTACCAAAGCTCATGTGTGCATACCCCACAATAAAATGGAGTAGCCGAACGTAAACACAAACATCTTCTCAATGTTGTCCGTGCACTTAAATTTTAGTCCCTTGTACCCATAAAATTTTGGGGTGAATGTGTCTTGACAGCCTGCTACTTGATTAACTTGTTGCCTACCTCCGTTTTAGATTGGAAGTTATATTTTGAAATGCTTCAT
Source organism: Gossypium arboreum (assembly GCF_025698485.1). Classification (NCBI taxonomy): domain Eukaryota; kingdom Viridiplantae; phylum Streptophyta; class Magnoliopsida; order Malvales; family Malvaceae; genus Gossypium; species Gossypium arboreum. Next base: position 137,372,800 of record NC_069077.1, read on the forward strand.
AAGAGGGTTCCAAATTTGTCTCACCTCTGAGTTTTCGATTGTCTTTACTTTGCAACAGTGCTTAACAATCATGATAAATTTACATCTAAAGCTATTCCATCAGTTTTCATGGGGTATTCAATTGTCTAAAAAGGTTACTTGCTTTTTAACATTCATTCCAAGACTTTCTTTGTTAGTCATGATGTTATATTTCATGAGAATTTATTTCCTTTCCAGTCATTTGATACAAATTCTCCTTTATTTCCTGTTTCTTCCTCTTCACCTGAGCTTAATTATGATTTTCTTCATATCCCTATCATTCCTGTGTATGAAGCACTTCAGGAACCTTTTACACTATAGAGTGTTAATGCTAGTGGTACATCACCTGGGTCACTGGCTGAGTCATCATCTGATTTTTCTGTTGATCAGTTGCCTACTTCTACTGTGTCACCCACTGCTCCTTCTAGTCAACCACATTTGCGTAGGTCTTCGAGAGTCTCTAAACCTCTTTCTTGGCTATCAGACTTTGTTTGTTCCACCAATCCTTCTTCATCTACTACTTTGCTTGCAGAAACTCTATTTCTTATGCTCATTTACCCTCTCATTCTTGTATATTTTCCCTCTCATTGTCCTCTATTGTTGAACCCTACACCTATCAGATGACAATTAGTGTCAAGAGATAGATTAAAGCCATGCAGCAGGAAATACAAGCTCTTGAGGAAAATGGCACGTGGGAGGTGGTTGATTTATCCCTTGGAAAAAAACTAATTGGCTGCAAATGGGTGTATAAGGTGAAGTATAATTCAGATGGCTCGGTTGAAAGGTTTAAGGCGCACTTGGTTGCTAAGGGTTATAATTAGCGTGAAGGGATTGATTTTCATGACATTTTTTCTCCTGTGGAGAAGCAGGTTATTGTGTGTACTGTTATTTCTTTGGCAGCCATGTTTAACTAGCCATTGTTTCAGATGGACGTCTTCAATGCTTTTCTTCAGGGTGATTTGCATGAAGAAATATATATGTCCATGCCTAAGGGTTTTCGCAACCAGGAAGAGTCTAAATCTCGGGTTTATAGGCTGCTTAAATCACTATATGGTTTGAAGCAAGCTTCTCATCAATGGAATATAAAGCTGACAGAAGCTCTTGTTGATAATGAATATATTCAGAGTCTACATGATTATTCATTATTTACCAAAGTTAAGGGCGACAAAATAGTATTGATGCTCATATATGTTGATGATCTTCTAATTACTAAGAATGATGAAGAAATGGTTGAAGAACTCAAGTGCATTTTACACCTCAATTTCAAGATAAAGGACCTTGGGCATCTTAAGTATTTCCTTGGCATTGAAGTGGTTCGTTCCAAAGAAGGCATTGTGTTACATCAAAGGAAATATGCACTCGAGTTGATAGCTGATTTGGGTTTAGGGGGAGCACGTTGTGCTTCAACACCACTTGAGCAGAATGCAAAGTATACTATAGCAGACTATGATAAACAGGTTCATGGGAATACAATGGACAAGATGTTAGAAGATGCTACGGTTTGTTAGAGGTTGATAGACAGATTGTTTTACTTGACTCATACGCGTCCGGACATTACTTTTTCAGTTCAACATCAAAGTCAATTCATGCAAGCTCTTAAAAAAGGTTCATTATGAGGCAGCCTTACGGATTGTTAGATATGATCAACAGCATCCAGGACAAGGAATTTTCTTATCAACTAGTTCAAAGCCAGTGTTGAATGCATACTGTGATTCAAATTGGGCAAGTTGTCTCATGACATGCAGGTCTGTTACTGGATATTGTATCAAGTTAGGTGATTCTCTGATTTGCTGGAAGTCGAAGAAACAAAATACAGTGTCACGTTCTTCAGCAGAAGTCGAGTATAGGTGCATGGCTTCCACTGTTGCTAAGCTGGTATAGCTTAAAGGGTTGATTGAAGAGTTTGGAATCAAGCACGAGATTCCTGCAGCGCTGTTTTGTGATAGTCAGGCGGCGTTGCAAATTGCTGCTAACCCAATATTTCATGAAAGAACAAAACAAATCGAGATCAATTGTCATTTTGTGCATGAAAAGATACAAAAAAGTGTTGTGCATACGTTTCATGTTTCAGCTAAAGACCAACAAGCAGACATTTTAACCAAGGGTTTAGGTCTGGCTCAACATGATCATCTTGTCAGCAAGTTGGGAATAAAAGATGTATATCATTCTCTAACTTGAGAGGGAGTGTTAAAAGGGTTAGCTAGCTAGTTAGTTAGTATGTAACTAATTAGTTTTTACTGTTAGACAGTTAGTTAATTATTAAATATAAGTACAGTACATTAGGTGATGAATAAGAAAAATGAATTCTCCAGTATTTTAACATAAACTCATAAGAGAAAACCCATAACTTTTCAAAAGAAAAGAAAACAGAAAATCGAAGGTTTCAAAATCTCTGTACCTGCATATTGAACTGCCAGAGAGAGGAGGAGAGGTGACGCCGAAGAGAGAGGAGAGGAGAGGAGATGAAGGGACAATTTGGGAAATGTTGCAGCTTGATTTCATTCCCCATATCATTAGTAAAATGGCTTATCGGAAATAAATGCTTATATGTGAAAAAAGGGTTTAACAAAATGCAAAAAAAAAAAAAAAAATTCATATTCGCCCCGAAATTAATAAAAATAATTAATTAAGTCATCAATTTTTGTCATTGATCACTTCAACCTTAAAATTAATTAACGGGCCAATTAAATGGTGAAACATGATAATTTACGGTTTAATATAATATTTTCCTATTAAAATGATTAAAAATTATAAAATATTATAAAAATAAAAATATTAAAATTGATAATAAAATATTAAAATTAAAAAATTATAAAATTAATAAAACATAATTAAAATATAAAAATTATTAAAATTATTAAAAATAAAATATTATAAAAATATTAAAATTGATATAAACTTATAAAATTATATTAAAAATCATAAAAATTGAACTGAACTAATTAGCCCGAAATCAACAAAGGTACTAATCTAGAAAAAGTTGTTAGACTGGTTGACCTTGGAGTCGGGTGGTTGAATAAATTTTTTATTTTTTAATATTTTTATCAAACCAAAATTTCATTATCCAACTATTAGCATATGTCAGTATAATATTCTAACCTAAGTTTTCAAAACTCGACTAGTAGTTGAACCAACCATGCCCATAATTTACCAATTCGATCAATTCATCCAACTGTTAGCATATGTCAGAATAGAATATTCTAACCTAGGTTTTCAAAACTCGACTGGTGGTTGAACTGATCATGCCCCCAATTTTCCAATTCGATCGATTCATCCAACTATTAGCATATGTTAGAATGAAATATTCTGACCAAGGTTTTTAGAACTCGACCGGTGGTCGAACCAATGAAACACCGATTTTTCGATTCAACCGATTCATCCAATTCAATTAAATAAAACATTAAAAAAATTAGTTCAACCATTAGGTTGTAATGACTTGAAAGTTAATGGTGTCGAAAAGTTTGGTTTCAGAATCCCAATTCCTTAAACCAAATTCATCAATATTTTTATTAAATATTTATGAAATTATAGTATAAGCAAATTGAATTTCGGTCGGGTAATTTTATTGAATTAGTGCTTAATTTAAGTACAGGGATTAGATCGTGTTAGAGTCAAAAGTTGAATTATAATTAAATCATAAGTAAAACATAATCAAGGGACTCATTAGACAATTAAACCCTATTGGTTTAATGGAAGTTCACGGTAATAGATGAATTTACAAAGGAAAATGTAATAAGATTAATTAATAAAATAAAACATAAGTTATAAAATAAAAATTAAACGTATAATACAATGTGAAGTGGAAAGAAAGAGAAATAAAAATCTCTCATTTCTTTCATTTAGCCGAAACATTAGAGGAGAAGTCACCAACGACAAGAGGTTTTTTAAGGTTGAAGCTTAATTTAGTTAGTGTAAATTTTTTTATTTATTTTTTTATGTTTTTGGAGTCTCCGTAGTTCAATGCAGCTAACCCGTGTTACAATTTCTGGTATAGTTGAAGATTTAGGATGTTACCATTGTTAAATATTTGAATTTTGAGGTGTTAATTTGATAGATTTTAAGTTTAGAATTGATAAAATGATTAAATTGTAAAGTTAATTGATGATTTTATGTAATAAAAACTAAATTGCGAAAATTTTAAAATTTTGGGGTAGAAATAAGAAATAGAGAATTAAATTAGGCTTAGATTGAAAATTGGTATAAAAATTCGGGGTTAAATGTGAAAATTATGTTAGTCTCAATTTTAGAGATTTAATTGAATAAAATGCAAAAGTTGTATATGTCGAAACCATTTTTCAAAAAACGGGAATCGACTTTTTAAAACGAAAGTTTGGAGTCTCCACCAATCCCTTTTTGATGAGTTGTGATCGAGTCACCTCAAAACGTGGTCGTTTTTTCAAAAAACAGATTGATTTATCAAAACAATGATTTTGGTCTGCGAAAATTGGAAAAACGGGTTGGGGAGTCGATTACGTGCGAGGTAAAATGTTAATACTTTTTTAAAGTATTAATACTTTTTTAAAGTATTTGGATGAATTAAAACATATGTCAATGACCGTGTCATCTCAAGGTAAAATGTTATATCTAGTACGTTAGGACACAACACCTCGACCCTCGAGTATGAGCTTGCCTTCTATTTCATTTAAAACTCATGTATTTAAATTTTAAAAAGGATATTCAGATATTTAGATCAAATAGAAAATCGAAACCTAGTACGTTAGGGCACGACTACTTGAATTTCTAAATACAGAATATTGCCTTTATTTTATTTACAAATCATGTATTTTAATTTAAAAAGATAATCAGTTACTTAGATCAAACGAAAAACCGAAACCCAGTACGTTAAGACACGATTTCTCGAATTTTCAAGTACCGAATATTACCTTTACTTGAAAAATCCAGACAAAAATAATAATAAATAAAATAATATAGAGATAAAAATAGAATAACAAAGAAAATTGAATAAAAATTTAATTTAAATCGAAAGTGGACAAATAAACACATGTACAACAAAATATTAAAAAATAGTTTAAAAAATAGGACGGATAATAAAAATAATAGTAATAATAATTTAAAAAATAATGGTAATAATATTAAAAAGTAAATATAATGATGATAATAGTGTTAAAAATAATAATAAAGATAAACAAAGCGACATATTAATGATAATAGAAAATAATGATAATAATAACGGAAGTAATGAAAATAATAATAATAGAAACAATAGTAATAAAAGTAATAATAAAATAGAAAATAATAATGATACATTAATAATAATATACGTGCTAATAACAATAATAATATAAAAAAGAAAATAATACTATATTGATAAAAATAATAACAGTAGGTTAATAATAATAGTAATAAAAGTTAAAAATAATAATAAAATCACTATTACATTACTACTAATAAAAAACATTAATAGTATATAGAATAATAATAATAATAATAATAATAATAATAATAATAATAATAATAATAACATTCTTCCTCCTTCTAAATTCAGCCATCGGTCTGGCCTTCTTCCGATCACCAGACCTCCATGAGCCGTCGTTGGCACCACCGTACACGGCGGCCGGACCTAAAAAAAAAAATCTTTTTCGACAATTTCAAAATGGGCAAGCTTCTTCCCCGCATTTTTACTTTCGTATGTAACAAAACAAAATAAAATTGAAAGATAAAATAAAATAAACAAGGAACTTAAAACGAAAATAGATGAAAAAAAACCTCTTTTGCTTTGATTTTTGATTAATCTCGTGTATTTCTTGTATTGAAAGTCTCTCTTTTTCTTGTATTCGAATCTCTCCTTTTTTCTCTAAAAAAAGAACCCCTTTTTTCTCCAAAAAAAAGAACCCCCCTTACAGTGGTTTTGAATGGCTTTTATAGCCAAATTTTACAACTTATTTGCTAACCAATTGCCTCTTTCTTTTTGCAGGCAAGTGGGGTGATGGAGTTACTGGTTGGTTTAGTGGGGTGTTAATTGTACTGTTAATTTATTTGGTGTTTTATTGGTTGTTGGGCCTCAGGCAAATTGGGTCGATTACAGTAAAAATTAGCGATTGAATGTGAAATTGTTTGTATATTGATGAAATGTGATGTTTGTATTATTCTGTAGCTAATGTCGGCCCGAATTCCTCAAAAAAGAAGGGAAAAGACAAAATCATCAACGAATAATTCGAAGTTTATGGTTTGTGTTTCTATAATCCGAACTAATTTGTAATTGTTGTATACTGACTTATTTGTGCATGGTAAGAATGAAAGTTGAGATCCCTTATATAAATGGGATGAATTATATTGATTAATGATTATTAAGGTCTAAATTGAATATTTGTGAAAATGTGTATGTTTATATAAATATGAAATTAAATATAAAATGAGTTGATTGATGTTCTTATATGTTTGAATAAATGAATTCATGATAAAATTTGTTGTAAATTGAGATATTGAATAATAACAAATTGAGTAACAAGTACCCTATTAACTGTTCGAGCAGGGATATAGTTGGTATGCCATAGGATAGAAAGAGTTCATGGACACTTCGACTACGATTCGATGAGGGACTGAGTGTCAATTTGCTCTGGGTTAACCGATGAAACACTAAGTGTCAACTTATTTATAACGTTGAGCGCAACTATTTGCTTCGAATTTATCCGATGAAGTACTAAGTGTCAAATTGGTATGTTGGTTGAATCTGTGTATTCGTTTGAGTTCGAGTTGTGTTAATAGGAATATAAAGGATGAAATGGACTATACGATTTTGATATGGCAAAAAGAATAATAAATGAAATTGGAATTGGAAATGGAAAATGAAATGTGAATTGTGAATTGTGAATTGTGGATTGAATTGGGAACATTAATATGTTATATTCCATGAAAACATGAAATTGAATTTTGGGATGAAATGTATCTTATATGAAATGTATGATTATTAACTTGCAAAATGTGATAGACTTTAGTTGATATAAGAGAAATGAGATGGTTTTGAATACATGATTATGTGAAATAGCATATTTGATTTGATAATTTGCATGTTTTTTTCATTCTAAATTTATGCTCCTTTCATATTATACTTATTGTTTAGATTATAGAAATACCACTAAATTATACTTAGTGTACAATTTTATTTTTCCGTGCACAAGTTAGGTACTATTTGATTCATACGTAGATTTAGCATCCAACGACAGTCCCAAACTCAAGTGTTGGTGATGCTCTTATTTTGATTTTGACATGTACCTTGAAAGTCTTGTGTTTGGAATGTTGATTTTGTAGTTTAATGACATTTTGAATCTTGCCGACCTTATATGTTATGTAAATATGTATAGTATGATGGCAATGATCATTTGTTGATAGCTTGATAGTTGCTTTGGTTATCTGTTAAATGTTTTCATAAATGAGATGATTATGTGTTAGGCATTATGTTTGATGGATGTTTGGATTGGTTTGATGTATAATATGCTTAGATTTTGTCGTAGCATGACATTGGTAAAAGTCATGTTTATACCTATGCTTTACGTGAATGTTTTGGTTGTCTTTGTATTTAGGTCATCAAGCTAATATGAAAATCAATTGTGAAATGATTGAATGGTTGTTCTTATGCATGTTTGGCTTGATTTATTTGAAGTGTCATTGAAGGCATAATAGTATGATTGAGTAGGATCATTTAATTAGGTTTGAATTGTTGATTGAGGTCCCAATTGTGGCATATTGGTTAGGTGCCTAGGATGATTGTTATAAATGATGTTTTGGACTTAAATTGAATGTTTTTAAATAGGTTGGAATATGGCTTAAGTGATAGCTTGTGGCATAAGTATTTCATGGTTGAAAAGACACTTTTTAGGTGCACACGACTTTGACACGATCACCCCACATGGCCATTTGGTCTATTTAATTTTGGTACAGGTTTGTCCACATGGTCACAAGGAGCTACACAGCCTCAAGACTCAGTCGTATGACCCAATATTTGAATTGTACATGGTTGAGCTTTGTCACATGGCTGTGTGACCCTAATGGCATTAGGTTGTTACATAGTTTGCTCACACGTCCATGTGACTCATCTACACGACCTCAGGACACGGTTATGTGTCCCAATTCAAATTGATCCTTGTTCATTCCTGAAGTATTTTTTAAACTTTCATACACTCAATATTTACCCAAAATATATTGAATAATGTATAATATGTGTTCTTATGTGATTATTTAATATATATTTATGATTTTTGAATTGTAAATTGTTTGTAATTAAGTGGTATTTGTTAGTAGCATCCTATTGCTTGGGTCCGGTGATAGGACCGGGTGAAGGGTGTTACATAGGTTCTTAGGTCAACTGGTCTAATGGCTTTCTCCGGATTGATACCCTTATTGATTTATGTCTAATCGATCCAACCAATAGAACCAACCTAGTTAATTATGAATCTTTTTATAATTTTATAACTTCATATCATTTTTAATATTTTAATAATTTTATGGTTTTATTATTTTTATAGAATTTTAATACTTTTTTATAAAATTTTAAATATGTTTTTTAATTTTATATTTTTATAATTTATTAGATTTTTATATTTATAATATTTACAATTTTTATAATATTTATAAGTTTATATCAATTTTCATAATTTTATATTTTTTATATTTAATAATTTTTATATTTTTGACAACTTTTTGGATTTTTAATCATTTTAATGGGAAAAACATTATATTAAACCATAAGTTAACACGTGTTACTATTTGATTGGTCTATTAATTTATTTTAATGATCAATGTGGTCAATGACAGAATCCACTACTGTAACGGCTTAATTGATTATTTTAGTTAATGGTAAGAGCTTAATTGGGTGTGGATTTAATACGTTTTGTATTTTCTTAGGGGCTTTTTTAACATATAAGTTGAAAATAAAAAGGTAAGTCATTTTATGGGAAAAAAGCTTGTTTTTCCTTTGACTAACATAACTTTTGTCGTTAAGCCATCCTATTTTCCTCTACTAGATGATGGAAGCCTACAAAAATATTTTTCAGAAAATAACATTAACGAACCAAATGGACCCTTAAGTACCACTTGTAATAAAAAAATGTTCATGTACCAAAATAAAATAAAATAAAAAGTGTATCGTTTAAGTATCAATTTATGGGTTAAGGTTTTTTTTTTAAATAGACTTAATGGTTTGAGTAATGATTTAACTAATGGAAGTATCAATTTGAGAAAATAAAGTAGTTTAAGTGCCACTTGTGATAAAAAAAAAAAAAGGTACCAAGATGAGAAGAATGACATAGTTTAAGTATCAATTTATAAATTAAGCTAAAAATAATAATGCAGAGTGAAAATTGAATAAATCCAATCAATATCACATAATATCATATAGAATTAACAGTTAAAAAAGCGCTAAATAAAAAATCCAAAAATCAATTGAGTCATTATAAAAAAAGTGTACTCAATTAAGCCATCGGTGACAAAAAAAATTAATTAACCTATTTCGTTAATGAAAATTGTCAGTTGGCTGATTTGACCGTCAACTTTTCTGACATGACTAATGGAGGCCACTAGAAACTACCATGTGGCAGTATGTTTATTTTAAAAAAATTAAAATTATTTTTTCAAAAAATAATCTATCACTGTATTTATTAACAAGTGACAGGATTTAGGTCACATATACTCTAACATAAGGAATTGTAACTTTCTAAACGTGTTTGACTGACAGAGTGTAATAACATCGTAATTCCTTATATTATGTTTGGCAATACAAATTGTAATTACACAATTACATAATTTTCATTTAAAAAACTAATTACTATAAAAAAATATTTTTTAATAAAACAATAAAAATTATTAGTATGATAAAAATAATTTCTAAAAAATAATAAAAATTAAAATTAAATAATCATATGTATTATATTAGTCTAAAAAGTAGTTGATAATACAATTATTAAAAATATAACAAGAAAAATAAACACCATATGCAGTTTTATCTAATTGTTCTAATTCATATTTGTTGGGTTATTTCCACTTTAATATTTAGCATATACTCTTTATCATCCTCTGTTGGTCTGTGACTGAACTCATCATTATCTGAATTGCAATATGCCTCATTAAGATTTTAAGCTCTCCTTTTCCCATATACTTTTCTAAGTATTAATCATCTCAATTTTACCTAAGATTGAAGTTATGATATATGCAATATGCTAATATAATCCAACTTTATTCTTTTATGTTATACTAATATAATTTGTTAATATGAAAAATATTTTTTAAAACAACAACTATCTTCTCAATCACATTTTAAAAATTTGAATGTTTTAAATTAAAAAGATTGTTTTGCTAAAGGGAGGAAACTGGGTTTTTTACCTATATAATATAAAATAATAAAAAATACCAAAATGATACTAAGGCCAAGTTATTGACAGAAATGGTATGGGCAGGGTGGTGCCGCCTATAGCAGAGGCGTGACCACCTTGTCACTTGACACAAATAGTTGAAAATAGTAAAAAAAAAGTTGAAAACAGTAAAAAAATTTGAATCTGAAAAAAAAATGAAAAAAAGTAATAAAATACTGGTCTTGCCACTGTCAGAGGCAGCACTGGTCTTGCCTCTGCCAGAAGCGGCACCAGTTGGTATGTTTAAATAAACCATTAATTTTAATAATGCATACTTTATCCGAATGAAGTATGTATTAGCAGATTCACTAATATGATTATATATATATAGATATTTACGCGTGTATCACATTACAAAAACAAAAATTTAAATACTTATACCTAATAAAACATGTATCTCATTACAATAATAGTTATTTTCCAAATAACATATTGTTTTATAATTTCATTTCTTATTTAATATTTTAATTTAATTTTAATAATGCATACTCTATCCGGATAAAGTATGAATTAGTAGATTCACTAATATGATTATATATATAGAGAGAGAGATTTACGTATGTATCACATTATAAAAACAAATATAAAAGATTAAATACAAAAATAATGAGATACATATTTTTATTAGGTATAAGTATTTAAATTTTTATTTTTGTAATGTGATACATGCGTAAATCTATATATATATAATCATATTAGTGAATCTACTAATACATACTTCATCCGGATAAAGTAGGCATTATTAAAATTAATGGTTTGTTTAAACATACCAACTGGTGCCGCCTCTGGCAGAGGCAAGACCAGTGCCGCTTCTGACAGAAGCAAAACCAGTATTTTATTATTTTTTTTCAATTTTTTTTTCAAATTCAATTTTTTTTACTGTTTTTAACTATTTGTGTCAGGTGGCAGGGTGGTCACGCCTTTGCCATAGGCTGCACCACCCTGCCCATACCATTTCCGTCAATAACTTGGCCGTAGTACCATTTTGGTATTTTTTAATTATTTTATATTATATAGGTAAAAAAAAACCCGGAGGAAACTACTTATCTGTTGGAAAGGGTGCTTTCATGCGATAACAACGGTAGAGATGGACTATCGACAGATAGATCAGACCTTCTCTTAGTGTCTGAGGCTTGGGAGTGATGAAGAGATAGAGAAAGTCTCGATTTTTATCTAGAAGGAGACGTTTGATTTCTGCAGGAGCCCCTAATTTTGTTGTTTCAGATGCAGAGGGATGGGACAACTCCTTTATTATTGACTGGGTTATTACGGGAAATAGTGAAAGGGTTTATTTTTTTAGTTGTTTTAGATCTAGTTACTGTGTTTTCGTTTTATATGGTTTGGTTTTGTAAACCCTTTATTTTTTTCAATAAATTTAATTCAGTAATTATTTAAAAAAAAAGAGTGTTTGCAAGCTGTCTATTGTGCTTGTCTAGCATCATTCTCTCAAATGGTATACTTATTTAATTAACATCGACTTTATAATATTTGAGTTTACAATGGAAATAATTTGTAACTTTAATTATAAAAGCTCAAATAAACTTATTTTGGAGAAATATTTATGATACGTTATATCAACTTTATAAAAATGTTTCATAAATTGTCAAAAACTTTTCTTTTCCGGTAGAAAATATAACAGTCTTAAGAGAAAACAGTAAAATTAGACAACATTGTTGAAAATATCTCTATCCAACTGTAAAATCTCCCTAACCGAATTTGGGGGATCGTCAAAAATCGTCAGTCCTAAAGAATTGTCAAGAACACATTTCACCATTTGATCAACAGCTAGGTTTTGAGTCTTAAGAATATGTCGAAGATTTCTTATAACTAATGTAATTTTTGCCATAACTTTCGAAAACCATTTTATAAATAAGTTATGATAAAAATATATAACTATTTTTATGAATAAGTATATATTTTATAATATATATATGGACACGTAAATAAGTTATGTCTATATTTATTGGCCATAACTTTTTATAAAAAAATTATATTATCACACTTTTATAACATGTAAATTATTTTTATAGTAAATTTTGTTGCCATAATTTTAGAATTATTTTAGGATTTAAATAATATAGATTTTTATAACTTTATAAAATACATCTTATTTTTATACTATATATTTTAGAAACACTCATACATGTTTATACTTATAATATAGTTTTATAACTTTTATAAAAATAATTTTAAATTTGGATTTAGGTGTAATTACTCCAATTCGCACTTTCCCCTTATGAAACTGAAAGTGTAATTGAGTGTGCTCAATTACACCTAATTGATGAGACTCGCCAATGACAGTATTTACCCAAAAATGTCATCTTTGAGCACAGGCAAATCCGGGGGCAAAGTTAGAATTTTTTTTAGGGTCGAAATTATATTTTATATTTTTACGATAGTAAAAATGCAATTTCACATTTTTAATAGTTTATATGTTTATAGTTTTTATCATTTTTGAGGGGTTAAAGTGTAATTTTATCATTATTAATTTAAAATTTTATAAATTATAAATGAGTCTAAATGAAAAATTTTCTATTTTAGGGGGGACCGAGGCCCCTACTAGCCTCCTGGCTTTGTCATTGCCCAATTCCAATTACTAGGTGGCTTTTCAAACACTACCTAAAGAAGAAAAAAAAACTTATTCCTCCTAATTTTTTTTTGAACAATCTTATTATAGATTTTGATTATATTTACTCTTTGTAACATAATAACTAAAACTACCCATAGTCCCTCCTTAACCCATAAATAAAAGGATAATATGTTTCAGCGTACTTGAACCTACATTTTTTTATATTAACAACAATATTAATGCCAATTGAGCTAAAACTCAATCGATTGTAACTAAAAAAAATAAATAAAAAATGATTAAATCCCTCATAAATTTTTTTATATAATTTCCATACCCATTTAACGATTTTTCCTAATAACCAGAGGCGAATTCAGGGGGCTAGCAGGGGCCTCGACCCCCTAAAATGAAAAATTATTGTTTTGGCCTTTTAAAAAATTTTAAAAAATTAAATTAGTAAAAGTAAAATTACACTTTGACTCTCTAAAATTATGAAAATTTAATTTAATCCTTTAAAATTATAAAGATATAAACTATTAAAATTAAAATTTCATTTCGATCCCCTAAAAAAATTTTCTGACTTTACCCCTACTAATAACATCGTGCCCGATTTTTGAACATAAATTCTCATGAGAAATAACTGTAAATCAACTCAACAAAAAGGAAAAAATTCAACATTATAGGAAGTAATCTCAAATAAAAACAATTCTATTTTTGAAAACTAATCAAATCTAAAATATTTGGACAGTTTTTCAATAATAAGAATGAAACATGTTTCCGTCCAAATGTTTTCCGGTTCTATGAAAAACCGCGTGTATCATGCAATCTGCAAAAAACTTTTCATTTTCATAGTTGCACCGTCATTCCGTCCACGCGAAACACAGCACCAACAAAATTCACCGTCCACTTGCCTTTCTTTTCCCCATCTATATAAATCCACTCCCACATTCCCTCACTTTCTCATCAATTCCTCTACTTTCTTTTCAACCAAACACACTTACAACCCGATGGCCGCTTCAAGCTTTGCTCTAAGGTCCACCATTTCTTCTGGGATAATAAGTAACCCCAGATCAAAAACCTTGTTGCCTGCGGTTAATTCATCTTTCAAGCCCATCAAAAACCCTTCTTTAACTCAAACTCACAAGCTTTTCACTTTCTCAGCTCCCAAACGAGCTTTCACTTGCAAAAGCCAGGCTATTCCATCTGATAACTCAGCTCCTGGTAAATTTTGATTCGTACCACTCATTTGATTTGTCTCTTTGGGTTGATCTTGTTTAATATTTCTGGGATTTTGTGCTTGTTTCAGATAAAGTTCAAGAACTGCATATATATGAGATGAATGAGAGAGATCGTGGTAGTCCTGCCTATCTTCGTTTAAGTCAAAAATCTGTGAACTCACTGGGTGATCTTGTCCCTTTTAGCAACAAAGTAAGCTTTCTTTTTTATTAATCTTACTGCATTAATTTATGAAGTTAATCTTGAAAATGTATATATATAAATACAGATGTATAGGGGAGATTTGGAGAAACGAATAGGAATAACAGCTGGGATATGCATATTAATAGAGCACAAACCCGAAATGAAAGGTGATCGCTACGAGGCCATCTTCAGCTTTTACTTCGGGGACTACGGTCACATAGCAGTTCAGGGACCTTACTTGACTTACCAGGACACGTTTCTCGCTATTAAAGGTGGGTCAGGAATTTTTGAAGGTGTCACTGGTCAGGTGAAACTCCACCAAATTGTTTTCCCCTTCAAGATTTTCTACACGTTTTACTTGAAGGGGATCGGTGAGCTCCCAGAGGAGCTGCTTTGCAAGCCGGTTGAGCCACACCCAGCTGTTGAAGCCTTTCCGGATGCTAAGGCTTGTGAGCCACATGCTGCTATTGCAAATTTCACTAATTAAATCATTTATTAATGTTATATAATTTTAATAAATTGCGATATCTATGGAGTCTTAGGTTTAGTTTGGATGGACGATGTATTTTTTCGGTAATGTTAAAAATAGCGATGATGATGAGATTAATTATTGTGGCTGTGAAGTAAAAAATTTCACCGCATCACAATAATCGCTCATCTAAAGGAGGCATTAATATTGTTTTTCGTTCTTTTAGATTCTCTATTGTGGAAGATAGAATACGATTAGAAGTAATTAAATAAATAAATATTTTGTCTTATTCAAAATTTTACTGTAACAAGATTATTTTAAATTATTTTTAAAATATATATATCAAACATGTTGAGAATATTATAAAAATTATTCATCAACAATAACCAAAAATATTTTATATCTTACAAAACTAAGAGAATTATAGTAAGAATAATAGAGAAAAGTAGAAAAATGGAAGAATAATTCAACTTTCACTTGGAATACCAAAAATCTTATACATGCCCTTTATTTATAGCCTCATTCATATTGTAATTATTTTTACATTCAAAGTAGGCTAGCCTAATGCATTGTAATTATTTTTGCATGATTTGAGTAGGTAACAACTAATAACAACTATTAGAGATCTTGAATCACTTGAATAAAATAACCTAATTCCAACGGTTTATCTGAAATATTTAAATACACATTTAAATTTGTTTCAATGCCTACGTGTTAAAAGAAAAATTAAATCTTGCTAACAAGTTCACAACAGATGCCTATATCTTCTCAAATGGGACAAATTAGGAGAATGATGGTGTAACATTTTGAATGAAGATTTTCAAGACAAAACTGATATGGGGAGTCGATTAATAATGTAACAAGCTACAAGCACACATTTACCCCAAAATTTAGTAAGTACACCAAATTGAAATTCAAAGGCTCGGGTAATTTTTAACAAATGTCTATGTTTGCGTTCAATAATGCCTTTTTGTTCAGGAATGTATACACAAGAACTTTGATGAATAATTTCGAAAGAAGAAAATAAAGAATTACATTTAGAGTTGAAAAATTCATATCCATTATCATTGCGAATTATTTTGATAGAAGTTGAGAATTGAGTTTGACCAAGGTAAGAAATTGTTTCAAGTGCTTGAGCCTTGAAAGATACACCCAAGTCATTCTGGTATGATAATCAATTATGGCTAAAAAAAATACCGATAATCATTATGTGTAGACACTCTATGTACAGTCCCCATAGGTCAATGTGAACAAGGGTAAAATGTGATTCAACACGAGGCAAACTAATAGGAAAATGTAAACGTGACTGTTTTGCTAAAGGACATATTAGAAACTGAGTAACATGGTTGTTGTCCACCAACTTACAACGTAATTGGGACATTTTATTCAATTTGGACAATGGAGCTTGACCCATCCGTGCATGCCAAAGAGATGAAGTAGAAGGTTGTGGTGAGGCAAAACAATCTTATTGTGGTGACAGAATATAGAGACCTCCTCGTTCCCTACCAATCCTCTTCATCTTGTCACTGTAAAGGTCTTGTAATAAACAAAAGTTGGGTGTAAAAAGAAACAAAAAAATGGAGATCGATCACGGGTTAACTGTAAAATGGATAGCAAATTGTAATCGAAGTCTAGGACATAAAGAATGTTGGTAAAAGAATTATAATGAGCAGAAGTAAAGTTACCAATATGTGTTATAAAGGTAGACTTTACATTTGGCAATTGAACAAATGAGGAGTTAGAAGCATAAGTAACAGGAGATTTCAAGCAATGAAGATTAAAAATCATGTGGTTAGTGGCTATTGTATCTAGGATCCACTCAAGTGAAAAGGGTGCAAAGTCGGAAGCTGTGCCTGCCATATGTGCAACTACTTCAACAGGAGGTTCCTCGCTTAACAACCCCAAAATCTGCTAGTACTACTTCGGAGTAAAGACTAGAGCCTGACAGCGTGGCTGAACTATATAACTAGAGGAAGGTTTAGAAGCTGATACATTATTTGTCGAGACATTGTTTTGTTTTTTCCGTTTTGTAAACTTGAAGTTATGTGGATACCAAATCCACTTGTGACAAAATTCCCGTTTATGCCCCTTAATCTTGTAGTGATCACAGACACTAGTAAATTTCTTCCTAGGGCCCATATGTTGCACATTAGAGGAATAAAGGGCAGTAGGTAGTCGCGCCCTGGCGCGTGTGCACCAGGGCTATAAATCAACACACAACTTTAGAATTTAAAAGCGGCTTTATTGCAAGAGTGATAAATTAGTTGTAATATTTATATGCGTTACAATGGCACATATAGAGTATTTCGAGGATCGAATCTAAGGAATTGTTAAATTATTAAATATGTTTATCAAGTTAACTATAAGTTAATCGATTACTAATCTAATCGAATCGAAATTTATTAGTGCAAATTCAAATATAAAATTGTTTATAAACTAAATTCAAATTATCAATTAAACTAACTAATCTAATTGTCTTCCCTATTGTTTTGAACAACGTAAATGATAAAACGAGGGTCAATTGGTTCGTTAATCACTAACTAAGCTAATAAACCTAAGTCAATTATATTGTTTGTCACTCTTAGCTAAGGATCTCCTATCGGTCTCCTAGACTAAAAGATACCACCTAGGTTTTCCTTTTGATCTCACCTAGACATCTAGATCTCCTCTCGATCTCATATATAGCACAATTATATCGAACTATCAAATGATAAACTCTTCTTTCGATCTTGTTTATCTAGATTTTCCACTAGAGACATCAATTCTAGTGTAATAAACATTTCGATATAATCAAACAATCAATTAATTAAGAATAAATATTAACTTAAACTAATAAATAACCAATCAACCAACCATCAACCAATGTAGCACATAATCAAACTTAAATTTCAAACAAGTATTTTATTAAACATGGGATATATATAATAAAAGTAAAGAGTTTAAGAAAATGATCTTTCAATTGATGGAAACCCAATGAAGCCCAAGAGTTTGATCCTCCCTTTTGCATAATCTTCAACAAGAAGGAAGAAATAAAACAATAAATATAAAATCTATTCTAAAAAGAAAAGAGAAAACCTAATCTAAAAATGAAAAGAAAAGAAAAAGAAACCTAACCTAAAACTATGAAACTAAAGAAAGATGTTCAGCTATAAAAAAAAAAATCTTCAAAAGCTTATAAAGTATTATTTATAGTTTACTAACATTTAACCTAACATTGATCATTATGCCCTTAAATAGAAAAAAAAAACAAACTTAAGCTTGTTTTGGCATAAAATTGCCCCGACAGTTTTTCACCCGTCAGGCAGCGGTGTCGCAACACCTAAATCCATGGCGAACTTGTGTATCTTGGGGGTCTCGGTGTCGCGACACCCACTCCTTGATGTCGCGACATCATTGGAGTTGACCTCAATTTTCTTCACTTTAGCACCTTTAGGGTATCATGACTTCCATGATCTCAGTGTCGCGATACCCACTCTGAATGATGATTTCCTCAAACTCGGGCCATTATCAATTTCCCATATCAACTCAATCACATTGCTAGGTCCCTCATAGCACCATTTGGCCAATTTGGGTCTCAAAAGCGCATAAAACTAATAAAAACCGGCCATTTATTAATAACAAAAGCTAAAAATCGACAAAAGTAAAGAAAAGACTAGTATAATGGAAAGCCTAATTTAATGTATTAAATTATGAAAGATCAATATGTTTATTAATCATAACTGACTTCTAACACATATTGTTGTTGAGCTTTGTCCTGAACAACCATCAAGTATGATTGAATGATCGATGATAGGATCTACATTAACAATATTTGACTCCTAACAGTTGAATATGTTTTATTTAATCCTGTCAGAAATTGAAACAATCATTGTTGTAACAAGTATTGGGCATTTTTACGAGATAAGTCACAATCACAAGTAGAAAATGAGACTAAGGCATCATACTCATCCCAAAGAAGTCACAACTTTGTAAAATAAGTGGAAAAAGAATAAACAACTTGAACATGAGATCAATCTCTCCATGAAGGAAAAAAAAACCCAAGAACCATCAAATTTGTCATACCTCTTTTTAAGATTTGGTCAAACTAGTGTTATACTAGAAATAAATACTATACTAGCAGAAAGTTCCTTATAAACAATGTTAAGAATCCAAGATAATACTATGGCTTTGCATCTTTCCCATTGATATTGTAACCTAGAAGGGAAAGAACCTTTCTTACAAAAACCATCTACAAACCCTAAATTATTCTTTGCTAACAATGCTATGCGTATAGAATGACTCCAAATACTATATTTCTCAAATCCCAAAAGCTGATGGGATACTAAAGGAGAACTCGGTGTATCAAATGGATGATTGAAATCAATGGAAGTACATAATCTTGATCATTAACCATTTCAAGAAATAACAAAGAAACAAGAAAACTATAACCAATAATTCACAAGAATCACAAAAACTAAAGAAAACAGAATTAGAGAAAACTTAATTATCTGAAGAAGAGATCCAAAATTTTTCTTGGCTCAAATATTATGTTGGATTAACTGATAGGA